>NW_015112875.1:407183-424077 GCF_001443285.1 Poecilia latipinna | reverse complement strand
AAAAAAAAAAAAAAAAAAAAAAAAAAACTTCCCTTCATCCACACAAGCATCTGTGTTTTCTCTTCAGGTTATTTATAGTGTTGACTTTTATGATTTAATAATCTGTATTTGCCTAAAGATGCATTGTAATTTCTTTAGAAAATTGGATGTCAGTGAGAAAATAGGCAATCTTTTCTTCATTAGATACCTGAAAAATAGCTTTTCTATCCCAGCATGGTCTTTGCCAAGTAACAGTGATATATTGTTATTGGCTTTCAGCCCAGAATAGGAAAATGTTTACATAAATTTGTGCCATCGCATAATAAAGTCACACTGTTTGTGTCCTTCAATGACTAGTTTTATGAGAAAATATGAATAGGGTCTGGCTTTCTCTCCTCAATAGGTTAGAAAGGTATGCATTGTACTTCAGTGACAAATACATAATTCACTTCGTTGCTGATTTTAAGTTGATTTAGAAATGAAGTGAGTGGAATATATTTTTTCATCTTTTCACATAGCAAAAAAAAAAAAAAAACAGTACAGAACAACAATAAAACTGGTTAGTTTTCCTTTCAAGCTTTTCCTTGTGTTTTAAAACATTACATTTACAAAGCTTAATGCTGAACCAGAGTTCACTTAAGTCAAGTTGAGATTGGAAAAAACATCTCAGCAACAAGGTTGTTGCAAAGTGCTGTTTATGATGAAAACATAAAACGATAACCAATCATGAAACAGGAGACAATACATTTTTGTCAAAAGCCATCATCAAAACAAACAAGAACAATCCTAATGTACATAAAATATATTTATGTAATGTTCCAGTTATTGACTCAAAGCAACTCTAAACCAAACCAAAAATGCTACTGATATGTATTGATTGTACGTTTAAGGAAGAGAATATAAGATTCAAGATCTTGTATCTTCTAACTGCTCTTTTCTGATCAGATAATGTAAAATTGAATGTCAATTAGGCTTGATCATTTGTTTTTAATTTTCTGTTTTTCTTGTTTTTACTTTTTGTCTGTTTGACATAAACAACAATAAAGAAATTAATTAATAAATAATCAGGTGGGGCTTTAGACTTGATCTAAATGAACTCAGTGTTTCAGCATCTTTGCAGTTTTCTGCAAACTTGTTTCAAGTTAGAGGAGCATAAAAGCTGAAATCATGTTTGTGTCCAGGGATACAGAATAAACTAGAACCAACAGACTGAAGGTTGGTATGACAAAATATCTGGATTATAATGAAAAATAATATATGGTACAACTCATCATTCATCCAGTTCATAAACCTATAATAAAAGTGCACATAGTTCTATAACAGTCTAACAGTACACTAAAGCAGATATGATTAGAGTTCGTGAACCCTTAATTTCAGTAAATCTCCCTGTTCAGATTGTCTGAAGTTTAGCTTTACATAATGGAGTCCCTGTTGGCCTGAAAACCACCAGAATACTTCCTTAATGTGCACTCAGGCTGCTTTTCCTAACAGCCGTCTCTTCTGCTCAGAACTGTCAAGCTGGAGAGAGCAGTAAGATCCTTCCTCTTGGCAGCGACGCAGCCGCTCTCCAGAACGGCTTTCCTGTTGCGGGATGTATCTCCCGATGTTTGGGAACCCAGGAGATGGTCATCACAGCTGCTTCAGTGCTCACTAGTGAGGGGCAGTGAGGAGTAAATTCTCGTAATGACAGCCGGCGGCCCACGGGCCGACCCAACGCCGGCTCTGTGAGGAGCTGGCATCCGCTCTAACAGACAGAGAAATCCATAGAGGGGACCTTTTATGATTTCCACTAGAGTGACCACATTTTGGAGAGTCGGGGTGTTGCTGCATGTTTCACTGGTTGTTTTTATTTAAAGCCTTCCTTTGAGCTTTAAAGTTTTCCTGAAAACTTGATTCTTTTGGTTAGAGATTCCAGCTGGTCAATTTTGCCTTGATCTGAATGGCAAGAAACATACTGAAGATTAAGACGATGTTTTCCTTTTTGCGGAAAAATTCTTACATTTTTTGCTGCAGATGCATGACACACTTTTAGTGAAATGACAGTCATAAGAAGTATAGAACCATGTTATTTGATAGACTTGGAGCCATCCAGGATGTGAATATAAAGTCCAAACCTGCATCTTGTATTTTGTACCTGGATGTTCAACACATCCTTTGGTGCTTTACAGATGATGAACTTCTGTGTTTGTGGATTTTACTTCAGATTGTTGCAAACTTAGTTCTCGACATTCTCTGCACACTTGGAGTCAGAGTGTGAACCTAAGGTTTTAGGTTATTCTGACAGCTGTTCTCACAATCACAGGAGGAAGGAACAGAAATGAGCCACACCTGATTTACTCTGGAACATACTTTCTGTGCAATTGGGCTCAGTTTTAGATTTTCTTTTTGCTCTGCCAGTAAGTAAAACGAACACCAGCTGGAATGTACGCCTGTCAGATGAGTGACTTATCCTTCAGTGTAGAACAGGCCGTTCTCCTGTATGATGGGACCTGGACTACATTTAAGAGCCTGAACAGAAAAAAAGAAAATGCAATAATAAAAACTATGTCTTGAGTGCAACCGCTTCTCTGCTCAGAGCTGTCTGAAGGATATCCAACAATGCATGGTAAGATACTTTCTTTTTTTTTAGCATGTGCACACTTATCCCCTTTAACCTGCCAAGTTGTCTTTCTTTGCCGCTCACTGCACAAAGCCGGTGCAGAGAAGCACAGGAAGCAGCAGCTCACTTACTTTCAAAGCAGCTTTACAGACTCTAGAAAAGCTGTCAGCAGAGGCATGTTGCAATAAGCCATTGTTTTAACTCGACTTTACAGTTGAACATGTAATTCATGGGAAACATGTGTGCCACATATGAATGAGTGAAAAAATAAAGTTGATATTTTTAATCTATAATCTGGCAACATTGAGAATCTTTGCCTGTAATTTAATTTATTTTAGTAACTGATCCATTTTTATGCTTCTTTAGGCCGATCGCTGACATTAGCGTTGGACGTCTGTGCTGCTGCAACATTGTTTAGCACTGAAATGTTATTTTAGACTTGAAAAGCTTCGGTAATAGGCCAACTCCTTTTTACACAGTTTAAACAGAACAATAGTGTTTTCCAGTGTCTCATGAGATCATTCTTTAAAGCAAAACTTAACCCACAATGGGCCAAGAAATGTGTCCATTGCCTCTGTTTGCAGCTGTTGCTTGTGCTTCAGCGTTATGGGTATACCAGAAACACAATACAAAGGTTCCAGCTCAGGAATGTGGCATGTTAAAAAACATCATACACATTACAAATAAAAACATGAAATAATGTAGAAGCATCAAACGGGTATTAATTTTGTAGTAAATGTAAAAACAGGAAAATATGGAAATTTTAAGCTTTTCCTAAACAGTAAAAATGCCATTTTCTCTGAATATTTTCTGGCTCTTAGAAGGTTTTAAACAATTTAAAAGTCAGCAGCGTCTAACAGCTTTTAATGAATAAAGACAAAGTTTGAACTTCCTCAAAAGATCTTTTTCTTTTTCCTTCTCTGAAGGAAAAGAAGAAAACTTTGCCTAAAATACCAAGTAACAGTTAGCAGACTGAAATACAGACAGCTACCATAAATCATACTTATCTTCCACCATAATCTGAGCTGGATATGTCTGTCAGAGTTTTGAAAAAGTGAGCAGCAATGATGAAACGCTGAGAAAAACGGCACCCATTTATCTGCAAGGCACTTTGAATAATCTGCAAAGTTAGCTGGGAGGAACATGATGGTCATTTTGCTGCTTTCTACAAACATCAAGCCCTTTTGCAGTTTCAGTAGTTTGGAGAACTGCAGGGGTAAACTTACCCTGTTTGGTGCTTTCTTTCAAAGACTTACTGTTTGAAATGGTTTAGACTGATGTCAGGCAACAAGAAGGAGCTGGGTTATAGTTTTACTTGTTATTGGGGCTATATCACAAACAGTCTGACTTCACTGAGAGCTCCTAAATTTTTCAAAATGTTTCAAGCAAGGGTTTGTACTCAGATCTCAGGGCAAATTTCCTCATTAGGGAGGCTGGGTCGACATGTTTCCTAGATATGTTAGAATAGTTAGGGTTTCTTTTTTTACAACCCAATCTATAGTAATTTTAAAAGGTTGTGTTGATTATCTACTCACAAACTAATGCCTGGTATTATTTTTTTTGTTTCTCCTTAAACACGTTTAGTGTTTTTTATTGTTTCAGAATGTAGACCACACAAGCGAAACATACATGAAATAAAATGCAAGTTTTTAAGTTTGTTTTTTATTTTTATTTTTTAATATGTGGCACTAGTCTCAAATCCTTTGCAGTCTCTAAATATTTTTTCCGGCTGGATTACTCTGTACTTAGTTTCCTCCATCTTCCCTTCAGCTGTAATCACCTTTATTGCCCCTGTTTGGAGAAGAACATCCCAGCAGCATGATGTCGCCACCATATTTCACCTGGTGGATGATGCTGAGAGTGACAGGCAGCATTTTGCTTGAAAGGCCAGAAAGTAACATTTTGGTCTCATCTGACTGGGGCACCTGGTTTTTACCCTTCACTTGTAGTGAACGGCTAAAAGAAGTTGTATTTTTTTATGTTTTTTGTTTTTTTTCTCAGCAGTTTTCACCCCACTCTCCAGTTATGCAATACTTTGTGGCCTGTTACATAAAATGTTTTTGGATAAAAAAAACATGAAAGACTTCAAAGAATATTAATACTTTTCTAAGGTTTTGTCTGTTTGTATAGTTATTTTTCAGCTTTGGCTTTATGTTAACAGAGTAAATTAGGGCCAAGCTAATTTTGTATATTTTCAAGACCATTTCTATGTCAAACCTAAAAGAGGATGTTGTTACTACTTCCTATAACCACTGAAAAGTTAGGGATATTTAACTTTTGGGTGAAATTTAAGAGTAACATGAAAAGTTACTGTTTCCCCCCCCCTCCCCCCCACCGCCTGTTGTTGTAAAGGGGTGCAGGTTGGAGTCCCCCCACCCCCGTTGTTGTAAAGGGGTGCGGGTTGGGGTCCCCCCTCCTTTTTTTTTTTTTTTTTTTCTTTTGATGAGGTACCCATAAGTGCAGAACTTCAACTCGGCAGAAAATTTAATGTTTTTGATGTTGATTCAATGTTGCATGACTCTGTGTTTCTGTGTTTAATAATGTAAAGCACTTTGAAATCCCTTGCTGCTGAAATGTGCTATACAAATAAAATTTGATTGATTGATTGACTAGTTTTAGTTTGAAATGATGGCAATAAAGAGATTATACCAACTGTTTCATGCCATTTGCATTAAGCAGTGCCTATAAATACTAATCTTTAAAGAAAGAAGACTACATGTAATTAGACAACCTGCTCTCTTACATAAAATAACACAGGGATGCTGCAACAAAATCTTAGAAGCATAAAAATAGTAAGTACTGCAGAACAGGGAAGATATGCATTCATAAATAAATGGCTGGGAAATGTAACACAACTGTATTATTTCTAATGTTGGTGTATGTCTGCACTAACATCACTTACTTCATACTCAATACTCCAATGTCTTATATGAAGATATAAAAAGTGATGAGGAGGAACAGTTTGACTCCAGAGCTCTTTCCTTTGTTTTGACCTTGATGAAACTCTCCCACCACTGCTTTTTTGCTGCACACACACTGAACAGCAAAAGGACAGACGAGGTGCATGTTAAGCGGAGGCGCTGGCTTCTGTCACGGCCGACCTGGGAGCTATCAAGACAGGATCACTCAGCTATATCTCTATGACAGGACTTGGCTTGCATTGCCAGCGCTGCTCAGTGTCCACAGGAGTCCGTTTGGCCACAGTGTCATGACAGCCAGCTCAGCATGACAATAGAACAACTGAAGGAACAAGGAGTTCACTGTTGCTTTGGTGGGGAGGGAGCTGCAACGACCATATGTCCAGTATATAAGGCCACTTCTATGCTTTGATTTATAAATTAATCCAAATGACGTGCTTTATTTCTTATCTTGGGAAAGACTTTGTACTTTGGCAAAAGATTTATACATTTAAAAACATATTTGCAGAAAAAAAAGGTCTGCAGCTTGTTGAACAGCTGAACACTGAATTAATGAGCTGAAAGTCAAAACTCCCATCCATTTGGAAGTTGGTTTTTTCCAGTAATGCAGTAATATGAAATATTTTGACAGAATGTACTGAAAGTATCAACTAGTTGATAAATATAGTATTTAGGACTCAAACAAAGGGAAGATTTTAGTGTGTAGCAGCAAATACATGGCAGATTGTTAAAAGTTACACTCAGTGTTGAAGCAGTTCAGGTTTGATTCCAGGCCTGGGTCATTTACTGCATGTCATCCCCTTCTCTTTCTGCACTTCTTCCTGTCAAGTTACTAATCAATAAAGGCCACTAGTGCCAAAAAAAGAAAGAAAAACACTAAAAAACAAAAGAAAAGCTCCTCAGTGACGAGGCATCAAGGAGTGGACCAGATTACTCTTTCTTTGGCCCAAAACCTTAAGTGAATTGTTCACTAAAAGGTCTGTGACATTCTGAGGAAGTAATGCAACCTTTTAATTCAGAAGTGTTGGAGCAGAGACATCTAAAACATCCAGGATACTGTCTCTGGCATCTGGAGTCACCACTTCCTCTGGGTGTTGTGAAGGAAACTACAATCAATTGTTGTTAAAGCTTCAGATTCAGGGACAGCAATCCGACTCTTGTCCGGGCCATGGAACAGCAGGCAACATCTTTATCCCTGTGGTACTGCTAAGGATGTCATAGGACTTTTGTTGTCCAGTCTTAATTATAGTCTATTAATGGAGAAGGCTATAATTATTTTCCATGAGAAAAAAAAAATCTGCATTTTACAAAAAAAAGAAAAGAAAAGAAAATCAAGCATGTTCTCATTATGGGTTGGACATATGATGCCCTCATTTCCTTTCCGTTCATGGACAGTATAAACATAAATGTTGATTGTCATCTAGTACTAATCACCTTGAAGGCTCTGAGGTCATATAAATTATTAGCATCCACAATTTAAATAAATGCGCCTGAAACAGAATATCTTACATTTTTGTCCAAGCACCATATTGCAAATGCCACAATATAGCAAACAATGTTTTTTTTTATGACAACTGTTATAATTTATACATTGAGTTTAATTTAAATGTCTTCAGAACATGGACTACATGAGAGCTGATGTCCTTCATACTCGTCTGTAATCATCTGTTTACATTGAGTCTGCTGTGGCTCAGAAGCTCTCAACCGTTTTTGTTCTGACTACCTCTGATCATCCAACAGCAGAACATTTTTTAAATATTTAAAAGAAGGTATGAGACTCCCGAAATGTGCTTTGACTCTAAAATGCCCAGGCAATTCCTGTTATGAGTCCTGCCAGAAAATCACATGGCCTGTAACTTTGTTCCCTTTCGGTGTAAAACTTGAAAACTGGACAACTCAAAAGTTCAGTTGAGTATGCACACTCTTTAAATGTTGTATTTCCGTTCATTACCATAATGTTATCACTGAAACCCATTTCAAACATACTTAGATTTAGTAACCACAGAAAATAAAACACCTTTCCGGTTAATGGAGAATAAATAGATTTTTTTTGTGACATACTCACAATTTACGAGCTAACAATTAGCATTATTGTGTTAGCAGCTCTCCAGTTTTCTCTTAGACCTGGAAGCCACAGTGGGCAGAATCAACTCTGTATGGCTCACTGACAGACTCTTTTGTGGCAGCTAAATTTTATTCTGCCTGTAAAACCTCTTTTTCTCAGTCACCAACTTCCCACTCAGGTTTTGGCAGCATTAATGCAAGTGCAACATTCTTGGTCTCAGTCTCTCCTTATACTTGATTTAAAAGTTATGATGACAGCATGCTGTCATGTTTTTTGCACCTCTATTTCTTGTGATCCAATCATTGACAAACCTTAACCAGACACAGCACGAGTGTTAAGCATGAACCAATGAGAATCAAGCAACCACCAGGGACACTTTTCACTAATTTATTACAACACTGACATATTACAATGTCTCAGTCCACTTCGCAGTTCAGAATAATGGGAACTATTTGGTGGCGCCTAACACAGAACAGGAGATTTTACTTGTGTGGAAACTATCCTAGAGAGATCAGTCTTCCTGCTGGTGCTACAACAACAAGGCATGGACAAAACTGGACTCTAGATCAGTATTGCCAGAGCTTCATTCTGCATCACTTTACATATTACTTGCATAACAATTGACAAAAATCAATGACTTTATGCAAAATGCATCCTGTTGAAATTTTCAAGGCTGTAGTTCATCCTCTTTGCCTATGACCTCAGTGTAGGATTGATGATAGGTCACACATCCTGGACAGTTTGAAAGTATTGACAAGTTGAACACAAGGATCCCATTGACCTGTGTCCTGGGTGATTAGATTGTGTCTGGACAGTGCTAAGTACAGATGTGGATGCATTGAGGGAATTTCTTCAGACATCCTTAAGAGGCGGATCCTTGATGTTAATTTCAGCATCAGTTTAGCTGATCTGTCTTGGGACACCTACTGACACAGTAGCATCTACCTGAATGAACATTTCTGTAAACATTGTTGAAATTTGCACACCTACCATACGTCTATCTTACCTGTTGGAGTCCTCTGTAATAAAAAATGTAGCTTTCTCCTGTCTGGATTTTATTGATTAGTGGATATCAGGACACTGTGTGGGTGAGTGAATTTGTCCCGGATGCAGTGTATGCTTTCATTGCTTTTTAGATGTACTTTATTTTTTATCACATTTGAAGCTGTGGGAACCTGATGTGGTCAGTTCCTCATAAAATGTCTCCTGGTAAGCACAAAATCTCTCCTGGAGAATGTCTGCTCACATTTATACAGCATATCTTTTTGCTGTAGTGCTGCAGTTTTATAGGTAAAAATCTCTGTCCAGGGATAATGGAGGGTCTGAAGCATTATGCTTCCCCTCTCCCAGAGCATCTGTAAAACTATGCAGGTTCTCATGAAGAGCTTGTAGACAAAATAACCACAAAAATGTGACTTAAATGACTCCCAGCTGTGTTGATGTCTAAATAAAACAGTTCAGTTGATGGATGGATGTGCAGTGTTACAGATTCATCAGCAGGCCGGTTGATTGCTCATGTGACAGCCCACTCTGTCACATGAAAGGGAATATTTGCAAATAAAGCAGGTAACATTGATCTGATCACTCAGTATGGATTTCAATGTCAGGTGTAAATTCATGTTCTTCGACTCGTCTGTTCACATCCAGATCAGGCAGGACGCGAGTTAATACCGGCTCTGAAGAAGCCCAAAATGAATCCATGTACACATTTTTAAATCCCATCATACTATAACCTGCCAGCACAACGTGGAGGTCATTGTGAAATGAAAACAAAGAACTAGAGATGCACTAATCAGAATTTTGTCACCAGTTCTGATGCCCAGCTTTTAAGCTCCTAAAAGCTTAAAAGCTCTTTGGCGGAAATATTATTCCATGTAAAACATAACATCAGTTAATCTATTTTTAGTGTCTCTTGGATATTCTTGCAGACTATCTGTATCAGGTTCAGAGGTAATGTTACACTGAATCAGAACAGTTGCTGCAAAACAGTTTACTAATATTGCAAAGCAAAGACAAAAAATCCAAAGTTGACATTTTTAGCCATCTTTAACATATATTTACGAACAGCACAGCTAGCATTTTGAGAACAGCAGTCTGTGTGTGTGTGCAGCAGGCATCTTCCTTCTGCACAAATTCCTACACCAAAGAGTGCCGTCAGTACAACCCATTGGTGCCACTGTTAAAAAAACCCATGGATTTTAAGCTTCCAGCTAAATTGGGAAATTGTGAGATTCTTGTTACAGCTGATCGGTGATCGGAACTAATGAGAACTGCACCAACGGGAAAAAAAAAATAAATACTTCCATGCTCCCAACAAAACACCACTGATGAGGAAAAATTGATTGTTGGCTGCAAAGCTAATGTTTGTTAGTGCACAGTAATGTAACATAAATTAGGTTTTCAAAGCCAAAATTTTTGGTCTCTGCTCTTTAACCTTAATTTTTATCAACTAAATAATTAATTAGAAAAAAAACTCACCGACAGTTTTTCCCCCATGTTTTTTACTCTAAATTTGTGCATGTATCAACTTTGACTCACCATCCTTAGTCAAAGACTGCAGATATGCAGCTCTGGGAAAAAAAAAAAACACGAGATCTGAACGCCATTATGAACTTGTTTTCTTTGCATTATTTGAGGTCAGAAAGCACTGAATCTTTTTATGATTTTGACAATTTCTCACTTTCTGCAAACAAATTTATTTCTGCTTGGAATTTCCGAGACATGTCAGTAGTTCATAGAATAAAAAACAATGTTCATTTTACTCAAACATATACATGTAAATATTAAGATCAAAGAAACCGATCATTTTAAGTGCTCTCTTCATTTTTTCCAGAGCTGTATATATTTTTCCTCAGCTACACAGAAGTAGTGACTGTTCTGGAGAGAGAGCGCAGGGAAACAGAGTATCAAGAATCGCAACTGGAACAAAGTTCAGCACCAACATGGCCTCAATCAGTCATCCGACTCTTTGCATTGGTTGGACCGGGGAAGTTGAACTGTCCAGGCTTTAGCTGCATGATTAAAGAGCTGGTGGCTTGATTACGCTGCCTGCCTTATGAACGGAGTAATAGCAGGAGGCAGAGTGTGGTGTTAAATTCTCCTGAAGGAGGTGAGACGTGACTGAGCAGTTCAAAGCCCTCCCGTGCGACCACAACAAGACAAAGGATTGACAATAGATAATTAAAGGACTTCCAGGGCACAGCTGGTTTTTTAAAGGAGGCTCAGTTGGGAAGAATATTTATATCAACTAGCAGCTTGTGTGAGTCAGGGAGGACAGTGAATTGGGACTGCTGTGGATAGGAATGCATTAGAGAGCGTTCATGACAAGAGCACAAGTTACTGTAACAGGTGGATGGGCTTCACACTTCTCAATGTAGCTGTCCTAGGAATAACTCAAGAGTGAAAAGGTGCATGGTAACAAGGCTACTTATACTGATTTTAATTAGTGCAAAAGGTTCATACATAATCCGTAGACAAGAGCACCTAACATGGAGTTTTGGATATCATCTCATCCATCACACCTCTAACATGTATCAGATGATAAGTAAACCCCACAGAGGAAAATGTAAACATTAAATATTTGCAAAGTTTAAACATGCTTTTTTATTCTCTTCATAGAGGTAAACTTAACTGAAGAGGCTCCTTAAAATGTTTTTCAGGGATGATGCTAAATAAGCAGATTATTATCGCAATTTATTTGTTTTTCCATTGCATAAATATTTCTTTGTTTGAACATTTTAAGAAATATAATTCAGTTTTCAGAAGTCAAACTTTCTCCTAGAAATAAAAGCATTTCCCAACACACATCTGGGAATAAGAGTAACAGAACATGACAGACACTCTGATCTGTAAAATGTAGAAATGCAGTATTTTTCCAAACATAGTTGCGTGATTTACATGAGCATAAAGTGTAAATCTGTTGGTTTACTTTCAGTGAGTTATTTTAGCTGTGTCTAGATTTCAATGTTTGGGTCAACCACAGCATACAATCAGAGCAAACCTTCCAGTTATCCAGGCAGACATTACCGTACACCAAAAATAAGTTGAGGAACATTTAATTGAATTGGAAAATTTTGCCTTTTGCATTGAGTTTTATTTGATAAAAAGGCAATTAACTAAAATGAATGTAACTGTAATACATTATTAGTCATGGATTCATTGTGATGAACAGTTTCAGTATCTGAATGCTGCATTAAAGGACTTTAGCTCCTTTCAGAACAAAGTAACTTCTTCTTGCTGTTAAACTCACTGCATCAATACAAATACATTTCCTGCTTGTTAAAATGACCTGCTTTGTTTATTCAGCCATTCAACTTCATCTTGTTTCCTCTACATCACGTCTCATTTACAATGCGTTGCATTTAATGCTCAAAGTTGGCAAGAAATATTTTAAATTTAGGTTGGGACATTTTCTAATTTCAGTAGTTTATAATCTGAGCATATATACTCTCCACACAAATGTTATTTCAAGTTGCAAACCTTTTGTTAAACTCATAAAATACTCTAAAATCTAAATTAAGGAAGGACTTGGTGGTTAAGTTTCATTTATCTCTCTGTCAGTTAGAAAATGACAGCCATTAACAGCAGGGACACTTTTAAAAAGTAAACAAAGAATTGATTTGCACCTCAATGCATACAGCTTTGAAGTCATTCTGTTTTGCATAATGTCAGAGACCTTCAAAGCTGTTAATTTTATTTAAAAACAATAATTTCAGTAGAAATACACCCTCTGTTACAGGATGAATACACCCAGAAGCACATCAGAGTTCTGACCTTGTTCTTCTTGCAGCTATTGTTGAATAGTAATGAGCAGCTCTGCTTCCAGGTGAAACCACCAGTGACTAAATGTTTCTTTTAAATAAAACACCACATGTTTTTATCTACCTTTTATTATTGAGTAAAATGACAAGCGGGATTTCTTTTTAAATAACAACCACATGAAGGAACATACAACACATGGATATATGAAGCTGAAAGCGTTGATCAAAATGTGCCAAGGAACAGGAAGAAGATGACAGTTGAATGTTTCGATTCTGTAAAAGGACTGTGCTGAGTATTTGGTTGTAAAATGAACGATGTGTGCACACATGAAAAACTAATGGATTCACAGTCGGCAGCTATGTACAGAACAGAGTTCATTATCAGCATTACCTTCTCGTCTCCAGGAGAGAACAAACGTGACGGGAAGAAAGAAATTAAAACTAAAATATATGTGAGGAAGTTTGAACAGGAAAGACAGAAAAGCTCTATATAATAAATACACATTTAAATTTAAACTGAGTTTAAGTTACATTTGCCCATTGTGTTACAGAGTCAGTGTGAGAGGGTGAAAATGCATAGAAATATGTCCAGCAGGAGACAGTTTTTCCGTGTCTTACAAGCTACACATCTACTGCAGAAGCATCTGAAAATGTTGCTTCTAACGTTCAAGGCTTGTCCTCAAATACCAACTACACAAAACCACAACTACACCATCCTCCAGAGTGCTTTTTTCATTGGTTCACAATTAAAACATCCACTGAAAACATGCTGCAAAGCAGAGCAGACAAAGCATGTTTACCACACTGAACTGTACATTAACATCTTTCTTTTGGTCCAAGGAAATTGAAGTCATCACATTTTTAAGCAATCACTATATTGACTCTGTGCTGGGAGACATTGTTAAATAACTGTGTATAAACTTGGTTTGATTTTTAGCATCACCACTGACTTTCATTTTTCTGCTTTGGAAAATAAAGGGGAAAAAAAAAAATATGATAGTGGTCAAAACCCTCCAAAGCTGGTTTATAATTTTGGATCAAAGGTTATGGAGTGTGCAGCCATAATGAAGGACTCCGTCTCCTCTTCAAACAAGATGGGATCACAGCAAGGGCTTGTTTTAATTAGACAGTCAGCTGCGATAGACGGACATACAGATGAGAGCGGCAGATTCGTGAAGACCCACACGCACCATGAATGAAGAGGTCAAAGAATGAGCTGGAGTTTGCAGCCACTCTGGGAATAATTATGCTTATTCCTTAGATGGAGGGTATTTTCCTTAAAGGCACAAGGAAAAAGTTGGGGATGGGTGAACTTCAACTGCAAGAGTTGATCTGGACAGATATAGAGTGTACAGTTTACCAGTGTTTCTGCCAATTCATTTGTTTTTTTCTCAGGGGATTATCTACAGCATTCTCACATACTTAATAAACGCAATATTGCATACATTTACAAATTCGTCACGACTTTTCCTGAAAAATGTTAGTAGTTACTACCAATCATTTCTGACAGAGGCAAATGTCCAGGTAGAGATAAATTAATTACTTAAAAACAGTCTAATCAGTTATGCCCTCATTGGTCTTATAGTTTAAATGGCAGCCATCATACAGTGGACTAACAAATCAATTTAGTTTCTAATTCTGCGTTTAATTTTACTCTTACAAAATTAAACAATCAGCAACAAAATTCAGTGCAACTGTACCTTTGAAGGAAAACAAAACCCAGTGAGTCTTGACGTCTTGACCTAAGAATCCCCGACCCATACAACCACGTTGCCTTTGAGAACGTCGGTGATCTCACAGTTGAGCTTGTTGAGCCGTCCGTCCAGAATGAAGAGGGACTCCCTGGACGGCGTCATGATGTACTGGCCGAAAAGTCCGCTGCTCACCATGACCCTGTTCCTGCTGCTCCACGGCCAATCAAACGACTTGATGGCCTCTTTCAAGCTCTTGATCATCTTGACTTTGCCGGTGCTCAGCTCCACAAACAGCGCGTCGGTTTGACGGCCAGAGCTGCCGAACACGTTGTACTGGTGGATCTCTGTGAATGAGCGCTGGAACGCCAGATCGGACAAGTGCAGGTTGGTGTGGATGTCGAAGGGTTCCTGGATCTTTCCCCGCTCAGAAATGGTCTGGATCCTCATCAGGCCATTGACGTCATCCACTGTGACCAGGTAGAGACCATCTGGAGACATGTAAGGGGTGCCTGTGACGTCACGGTTCTGCCCAATCACGCTGTCTGTAACGCTGTCTAAGATGAGCTGGGGCTGTGTGGCGCCGGTCGAGTCGGGTCTGCAGTTCACAAAATAGTAGCCACCAACATGGGTGTAGGCTACAGATTTAGGGATGCAGTTAAATTCCCATAAACTGATGTTTTTAACATAAGACGTTGTCTCCAGGTTGATCTTGTAGATGATGGGCTCATTTTGATGAAAGATGAGACCAAATCTAGAGAAATTTGGAGAGAAAAAAATAAATACAATCAAAACTTGTTGCAAATGCTCAAATATGTAGTGACCAGATAAAATGTTCCAAGTTGAACAATTATTGTGTTGGGACGATGGTGGTAGGAGTTCGCCTGCAATTAGCAAGTTGCTGGTTCAATAATCCTGGACCCACCTGAGCCAACAGAGGCACTTAATCAACTGAAGTCAGTTGATTTCTGTACCTACAAAAGTTGCAGATTCCTCCATCCTCCATTTAAAGTTGGGAAACTTTAAAATGATCAAATACTTTCTGATGCAAAGCCTGTTAGTACAGTTTTCATATCTTGCTTCTTTCTATTGGCAGCTTTTTAACTCAGTCGATTTCTGCCCCAAACTCAGAAATGAGCTTTGTATAACCTTCCTCAAGGCTGGAATCACCTCTGTACCTTTTCCTGACACTCTTTCAATCCATTCAACTTTCCATTTATATGTTTGGATACACTACTCTAAACAGCCAGCATTTTTAGCAATGACTTTTTATAATAATAATAAAATTAAGCATATCACATAATGAAAATATGTAACAATTTTTCCTTTTTGACTGAAATTACTAAAATAGTTACCTACATGTAAGCTAATCCATTGGAGTTGTATATTTAATTAATTTATTTGTTGATTGATAGTAATATACTACATATGTTTTGTGAGGCCTTTAAGGCCTCACAAAAAAAAAAAAAAAAAAAAAAAAAAAATTTAAAAATGTTGTACTAATTCAGTTTTGAAGATTAAAATTGATGAGTTTAATGCTAAATTATTCCTGGATTGATCAACTGTAGGATCTTCAAACAAATATTTAGGCTTGTGCTCAATTTTTGCAATTGACTTTCTAAGTTTGAATGGAAATGGAAATATTAAAAATGACCAAGGTTCAGCAAAAATGCTGTTTATTAGGAAAAAAGAAAGCCTTAATGGCACATCACACTAAAGCAGATGATCATGGGGATATGCAAGGAGCTGCCAGGCTCCAATTAAATGAGAACATCAGCTGATCGATGCCGACAGCCACTTCAGTCTCGTCATCATTCATCATTTTTTATGCCATTTGAGCACCCAGCTGTCACTGCATGTGAACAGAAAATATCTGCTTGAAAGCCACCATGTGAATCAGTCACTGTAATGGGATTCATTGATCCAACAATTGTTTTTCTATGAAATAAAATTAAGCCAAACATTTGTTTGAAAATTGGGGTATAAAGACATAAAAGGTATCAACACCCATCCTGCCAGAGACTGCAGAGGAAAACAAGCCTGGTTTCCTAAATTTGGTATATTTACATTTCATGAAACACTGATAAATATAAGTCACCCTAAAATAAAAGATTAATAATCCAAAAGCAGAACTTGATTACTGCCATTAATGCAACTCAGTTAAAATAGTAATTACGTTTTAATTAATTCAAAATGTTTTCATTAAAAGACGCCCAGGAACACTTTTAGAGAAAGCGGATGGCGAAACTGCAGATTCACACATTCATTTCAAATATTTAAATTATTTAAGCATTCCAATAAGAAATAATAAAAACAGCATTTAGTTGATTTTATGCAAGCATAGCAATTGCTGTACGGATTAGGATTTATTTTAATTTGGGATTTTAACATCATACATTTTTATATGGAAAATCCACATCTATTAAGTCAATCTACTTTTAGGGCAAATGGGGTTAACCTTAAGCAGATTAACAAGATAAAACAAGAATTCAAATCATATTAATTAAATAATGCAATGTGTTTGTACACTGAAAAATAATTCTGGGATTTGGTAGCTTAATTAAAAAAATAGAATTTAAAGAACCTCATGACAACTCGGCCTTTGAAAAAGTACAAAAGAAGGCATGTTGAACAAAAACCTCTTATCGTTCAATATGTATTAAATTATTCATTATTTATCTCCATGCTGTTTGTCCAGCTGATGTTGGTAATTTTCATCAGCTTATAATTCAAGATTTCCCATCTCTAAAAAAAAATAATAATAAGTGTTTTCCATTGAAGTCTCATTTATTTTTGTTCCTGTGGCGTTTTTTTTTTTTTTTTTTTTTTTTTTAAAAAAAAGTTTTTAAAAACCTTTGTCTTTTATTAATTTTTTTTTTTTA
>NW_015112875.1:401645-404055 GCF_001443285.1 Poecilia latipinna | reverse complement strand
TTTTTCCTGTGGGTTTTTTTTTTTTTTTTTTTTTTTTTTCTCAAAGAAGTTTCTAAGAACTTGGCTCTGTATGTAATGTTTGTTTTACAGTTCAGTTACAGACCCTGAGAGCATAACAGCAGCTCCCGCAGAGTAAAACATATTTGTAAAAGTTCCTCTACAGTGCAAGTCTAAAATCATATCTTTAAACACTGATTTCCCAAAAAAACGTCACTGAAGGTGCTTTCTGACTGTACGTCTGTTCTTTAACGAATAATGATCACTGAGGGAATCTGGTCATAAAACAGTCAATGAAAGCTATAGATTATATGTTGGTGCTTTATACAGCACTGATGTTACTAAACTGATAAATCAATAAGGCCTTCCTTTGAATGAAATAAATTATGGTTTAATATGTAAACAAAATCCTCAGACAAAAAGCAGCAGTTATTTAAGCTTTCTATCCAACAGAAGTACTTCGATCTCAGCTTTGCAGATAGTAAAATTATTTTTAATGCACTGAAATACATTCATTTCTTTGTTTTCCTATAATTCCTAATTTGGATATTTGGGTAAAGTTTCATAGCAAACGTTGTCAACTGATTTTTAAACATTTATTTAAAATGCACAGACACAAAAAAAACTATTTTGTGCCATTACCTTTATGAATGGAATAGAACAGAATAAAACTAAATGAAGAGCAGGTGAGATTTCTTCTCAGCACATGTGCTGGTAAGCATCAAAATTCATTGACTGAAAGGTCAAACTGTTTGTAAAAAAGTCGATTTCTCTGATATTTTCATGTGAAAAGCAACATAAAAACATTCCATGGAGATGTGGTCATATTTACTTGTAATCTGTCCTGCAGGTCTCAGAGGATCTAATTACAGCTGTGGCACAAACCACTCCCACATAGCAGACCGCTTATTCCTTCTCACTAGGTGACCATTAACACCTTGAAGTCCTGCAGACCACCTGCTTGCTCATAATATCTTAACTGAGTATTGAAGCTGCTTGGTGCCGTTTGGACAAATATGGAATTGTATGAAATACACAGTAAAGATTAGATGTATGAATATATCTATATATCTAATTGCTGAAGCAAAATATATGAAAATATATTAATATTTATTCATTTAGTCTTCAGTGTATTTTGTTGGGATTGCATGTAAAAAACATACAAAGTAGCCCATCACTGCTGAGTGGGATGACCTTTGAAATTTTCTATAAATAAAATTCTGAGAAGCACAGCTTGTATAAAACCGGGTTCAACTAACAGTTTTGAGCTAATTAGTAAATGTTGAAAGTAAATTTTTGTGCAAAGACAACTCAGTCAAGGTCTGAGAGGCTTATTACAGAACATTAGTGAAAAACATAAAAACCAAGAAACAGCAGACGTGTCAGGGATGAAGTGGAGGAGAACTGAACCTAAAAGCAGATCTAAATGATAAAACCTGTTCAAAACTGAACATCTCACAGACCTCTGATAACCTCTTTATTTGAAAACAGAAGACAAACCAGCTGTAAACCCGCCTACATGGAACAGACAAAACATACTGTGAGGAAACCTGGCTGGGTTGGAGGCTGAATGCACATTTCAGAGTTTTACTAATTCATTTTTAAAAACCATCACTTTTATTCCTCTTCAACCTTAAGCACTGCTTTCATTGGTCTGTCATGACCCCAATAAATGCATCTATATTTGTGGCTGCAATGTGACAAAATGAGGAAACATTTAAGGAGTTCAAGGGGTGTGAGAACGCATGCAAACTGCTGTAAAAGATGAACTCTAGTGACTAATTCAGTGACTTTTGTTTACTATGTTTTATTTTAGAACATCAGAATAAAACACGTTAAAAAATCCTCTTCACCATGTAGTGTTTGTGGAAATACTCAAAAACCATTCAACCTTTTCCTACGACTTCAACATTCTGCTGTACTTACAGCTGGTCTCCAACAGAGCATTGCTCTAGTGTTCAAAGAGAGTTGTTGTTTCTTGCTGCACGTACCTGACGTGGTTAACGATGAGGCTGGAGGCGGGGATGAAGAAGTCTTCCACCCTGTCGAAGTGCCTACCGACCGGCTGGGTGTGAACTGTGTGGTGGGAGACTTTTCCACTGGCCTGATTGATCACCTGAACACCAGCACAGGAGGAGGAAGGTGTTTAACATGACCTTGATGAACAAACTCAGAGCTGCCAGTCCCTCTTCGTTTGAGCCCTCATCTTGAATACATCTCAACCGGAGGAAATGTTTGTAAAGCTGACATGTTGTTTTTCATTTTCCTGATAAAACTCATCAGCTCCGCCTCTTAACGCCGTGTTATCGGAGCTCCACAGTGAAAGACACTGATGTGTGCTGTTGCCCTCGGTGTCTAAATTATACTTCAGCATGCATGAAGTCATGCAGGCATCTATTTGTGTGTGGGCTGA
>NW_015112875.1:384145-399145 GCF_001443285.1 Poecilia latipinna | reverse complement strand
GGCATATTATGCACTGCATCATTCAGGAGGTAAACTGCTCCTGAGGGAGTTTTCTCAGATAAGAGCAGAATAGCTCTTGAATCCCAACTAATCTTGGCGCATGTAGTCATCAGAGAAAACAGGTGTTCGTTCTTTTACTCTCAACTAACAGCTTCTTACAGACTGAGGAAGATTATGAAGATTCTCAGCCAGTATGCTGCGGTAACGTTCTACACAAAGGATCCATCAGCGATGAAGCACAGAAAGCATTGCAGGTACATATGAATGCATGAATTAAGATATTACAAAAACTTCAATAACTTAGCCAGAATAACCAAGTCACTCTCCAAAATAATGCATGTTGTAGGCATTCATTTTCTTAGGGTCCTACTTATGTACAACAAGAAAATGAGGGGATGCAAAAGCTAGTCTCTGCTCAAAACAAGTGACAGGTTCAGGTTGTTAATTAACAACTGCTAACATAATGCAGAGCAGCTAAACCTCCAGGCAGCTAAATAATGAGCTTGTGACAGACTCTGGGACACCAGCCTGCTTACCGGCAGGTCCCTGAGAGCCTTCTGTAAACAGCTACCATGGTGTCAGGAACATCTGTGGGGATCTGGGCCACCCTGGTTTATTGTGACACACCCAAAAACCCACCGACTCCAATGATTTCACTCACTGCTGCTCTCCAGACTGTTTCTGGATGAAGACGTCTAGAAATGGTGCCATTTTCCTTCCAAGCTTCCTAAAAATAACAAATCCTTGGAGGATAAATAGTTTGCCACACTCACTATTAGAGGGACTGCTTCTTGCACTATCTGTGTGAAAAAACCTGGCGGTGTTGTCATGTTACAATAATTGAAGGGCTGTCAGGCGACAATATCCACAAAGAGCCGGCCCTCCGGGGTCACCTGGTCATCACTTCAATGTGAAGGTTAACTGCAGATCTTGACAGTAGCAGTTTGTATGAAATGGGTCAGGTCAAGGATTAGCAGTCAGCAAAAGTTGAGGCAGCTGATCTTAAAGCTGAAAAGTGAAACTGAGGAAAGATGGTGCACTTCAAAGATTTCTGATAAGCAGGAAGACTTTAAAGACAATACAACAACATCTTTTCCTCCTTGTGAATGTTTCTTAAAGTTAAATCCTACTGAACGCTTTACCTTCGCTCAATGAAATGAGGACTAATTTAACTGCTTCATCTCCACTTTGCCTTTATCAGTTGAAATGATAAACTTCACACCCATAATGAGTCGTCAGTATAAATTAAAACTAGAAAGTTTAATTATAGAGCTTTTGCTTGATGAGGACTGACTTGGTTTAAAGCATGTTTGGTTAAAATAGCAAAACATTTTAGTATTGATGCCAAATCAACCTGACCCCAACATTCAAACACAAGGATGGAAATTATTGTTTATTCTGTCAATCTTGTCAGTTGTGAAATGGGAACTTCACGAATCAAATTTTCCTGTGATGCTGGATTGGACTGAGATCCTGGGAATTTGGTGGCCAAGACAAAACTTCACACAGGCTGTTCCTGATCCATTTTTGCTTTGTGATAGGAAACATTGTCCTGTTGAACGAAGCCACAGGCTTCAGAGAATGTTTCTGTGAAAATGGTTCACATGGTGCCACAAAGCCCCCTGAGGTCTGCATCCCAAACTTTTTCTTCTGCGCCTCCCCAGTGGTTTCCAAACATTTTCTGCGTCCCCCCTCCCCCCCCCATGGATTACAAATGGCTGTCTGGTTGAAACCCAGCGCATGTTTTGTTTTTTTTCATCCAGACGGCTTCCCGCGCCCCCCTGCAATGACAAGGCGCCCCCCTAGGAGGCACGCCCCACAGTTTGGGAACCTCTGCCGTAGGGTAAGCACAAATAACTTCTTAGTTATCAATACCCACCATTGATAATGACACATTGACCACTCTTGTGACTCGCTGCCCCTGATCAATGTGGAACACTGAAAACCTTCAAGTTGTTAAAAGGCAAAACAAAGATCGTTTGTTCTGTGTAAAGGTGACGCACATTTCAGAGTTCTAAGACCGGCATGAAACTGAGTTTCCTAATTTATCCATAAAATTACCTGGACGGCTTTCTGAGTCTGGATGTCAACTATGAGCACTCGGCCCAAGGTTGGCTGCGTCACATAAATAAACTTGTCCTTGACGTTGACAGCTGATGACCACACACACCTCTGCACCACCTCTCCAGGCGAGGTTGGGCACACCTCCTCCTGCAAAAACACAAGCACACACACACGTTTACTTTGATCTAATTGCTTTTCATATCACAAGAAAATATATCTCATTAAAAACCAATTACCTTCCCCTAGTCTTTTTTTGTGTGTTTTGTTTACTACTGCTGCCTTTTTCACTGATGGGGACATGAGTGGTGTTATCTTGGCAACTTAGATAAATTAGTTTTGCAGTTTCCTGCAAAATCTTTGTAATGACTCTCATTTGTCCATATATAATGTGCAGGACAAAGCCTGCAGATGATCTGCAGCTGCTCTGCGTCTAGCCCTGGCAACTCCAGGCTTCTCAGCCAACTGGAAATCTGTCAGCCTTCTGCCTCGGGACTTTTCCTTCCCTTCACGCCCTCCAAAGCCCCCAAAACTTAACACTGTCCAGAAAGCTGATCCAGCAACAAGTTATGTCAAAATGCAAATATGAAAAACAATGACAGCAATTTAATTTATTTGGATTCATAAAAATATCTCTGACTCCATTAACTATAATCTCATTTGAAGTCCAGATGTAGCGCCATCTGTTTGCAGGTGGATGTTTCATATCCAATGGTTTGGAAATCTTGAAATTCCTGCATTTACTGAGGTAAATGTTGAGTCATCGGTGCTGAACTCGGCGTCACCCCTGCAGACCCACACAGTGGTCATTTAATGCCATGGACCATAAATATCTGACTTATCACGCCTTTAGGAGGTGAGAAATCGAACATCTGACACCCAGCTGAGGGTGTGAATGGAGGCGGCTTCAATTTTCTCAGTTTCCTCGTGTTGCATATGTCAGAGGGTGTGTGGGTGGGCTTTACGTATGTGATTCAAGTAGTAACTGACAGCCTTTAAAAAATAACTATACCCCTTTCAACTAAAAAATGGAGTGAATATGCAAAGGATTTGTCCTCTTAATGCTGATGAACATCGAAAAACATGAGGGTTGTGATATTCTGTGTAACTTTTTGAAGCATTTATGACTCAAATTATCTGACTTTGTGGAGTATAACTGCTAATAAAAACCTGCCCTGAGGCAGGAAAATTAGGGATGGGGAGAGATCAGTGCACTTGTTCGAAATCACATCCAGTTTCACATGTTGAAGTATGAATCATCAAACATAGCAGCTGCTGGAAATTGGACTGTATCCATGTGCATTAAAAAAAGGCGTGGGATATTTTTTATTTTTTCAGATTTTAGTCATGTGTCCAACTGGTATTTTTTTCTCAACCAGCTTGTTAATCATCAGAGTTTACAGTAAACAGCCTTGTGCTGGAGCGCTGACGACTCAGAAGATGCTTCTGGTGACAGAAAATAAAATATTGCTGATAAAATCCATTCAGGTTTGCACAACTATAGTGAATGTCTTCCACTTAATACATATTAAACTTCTAATTATTTTGATAATTCATGTACAGGTATCAAGTACAGGTATAGGTAAATGTAAGTACATTCTACAGTCTGATTGATTTGGATGACAAGATTTACATATTTAATTGAAGGAAATTAACATTTCCTTCAATTAAAACCAGTTTCAACAGTTTGGTGCTTGGGCATTTATAACATGGAACAAATGTCTTGTTATAAGTGAAAAAATCTGCCAGCGGGGCAAGTACTTTTTATCAATATATCTATTTTATCAATATTCAATATGTTTTTTATATAAAACCAGCTCCTATATCTTGCTGAAAAGTTACTTGTAAATTAATTTTATTTCAAGTGTATTAAGATATTTTCACTTGACCCTGGAAAAAATACCTGGTAAGATTTTGTGTTTTTGCAGGGTATGTAACCCACTACAGAAAATATCTAAGAATATATATATATATATATATATATATATATATATATATATATATATATATATATATATATATATATATATATATATATATATATATATTGCTTGCTATTAGATACGTCACAGGTGTGAAGGAACAGAATTGCAAAGAGTTATGTTGTTCACAATAGGCATGTGAAATCACTACTAAGTCCAAGAGGCAAAGTTTCTCCCTGACAAATTAGGAAATAAAAAGTGATAAATAATATCAATATGGCATTTTATTTTAAAAATGTTCAAATTGATTTGTGTTTTTAAATAAATCTGGTTGGAAATTTGTTTGCAATCTTTGTTTAGATACAGGGAAATTGTTTTCATTTTTTTTAAAGCTGTGTTGAACTTTGTGGCAGTGAAACCAGCTGCAAATATAAGCTTACTAAACATTTCACTGAACATTTATATCTCATGTAAGTGCTAATCTGGCTCAAACTTTGCAGCTGTCAGATAAAATCTGTAGTTGTGAGGAAAATGTTAATCGTTTGTGAGCTTAAATCATCTTTCTGTGGTTTATTGTGACAGGCTCACAGATCGCAAAACATTTTTACTTCTGTTTCTACTTATTAGTTTAAAGTATTACTGAAGATAAACTTTAGATTGTGTTGTTATTCAACATCCCAATCTATTGGTTTTGTCTGAAAAACTGATCTGAAGCCAAGTAAACCCTTTGTTTTGGTGAGTCAGTCTCTTAAAGTACAACTTCTGTAGTTATACCATGTTAAGTGTTTTTACTTGATCAAGCTTGACGTATCATTTAAAAATTTCTCAGTGGAAGAAAGATTATTCTTTCTTCCACCAAACTAAGTGGCTTAGTTGCTTTGTGGCTGAAAGAAACAGAATATTTCTGAAAAAGAATCAAAGTAAGCTAAACTTTTGCTGATCTAAGACTAAACACTGACTTTACTATGACTGAACATAGTAAAGCCTATTGCTCTGTACAGTGTGCAACACAGTTTACTACTCTATATGCTGGCCAATGATAATAAATAGGCTGTGTGATTACCATAACAAATCAATCAACGTCCCTCTGTGATGGAGGAAATGGGAGCGTCATGCTGGGAATGGCCTCGTGTTCATGATGCAGGGCAGCCAGACGGCTGTAGAACTGGCATCACAACACTCCCAGTGATTGATATCCTAATACAAACACACCTCTCAGAGGAACACTTGGCTGATTGTTGTGCATTCATGGCGTCGCTTTATGTATAACCTTCATCCAATCAGCACCGGTCTGGAGGATGAAAAGCAGCTTGGAGGGAAAACGTCCATTGGAGAAACCATGTAAATCTAACAGGTATCTATCAGTTTAATGCTTTGAATGTTTTTCTGCCTGAGAGCTCTGGTGATAAACTGTGATTTAAGGCGGGCTGGCTGGATGTAAAAGAGTCCGCTGAGGGGTGAAACCAACTCTGATTGCATGTAGTCTGTCAATGAATTAAATTAAACAGGCTGACTTGACACTCTAAAGGCCTCCCTGGTGCCTTGGGTACTTTTCTTAAAAAAACAAAGCTGGACTACAGAATATGCAGACATCACAAACTCATTTAAAGCTGTAATAAAAAATAAATAAATAAATAAATAATAATAATGTATTTCCCCAATAAACGTCTGTAGCTTGCAGCTCAAGAGCCCAAATTAAGCAGCAACACATTTGAAAAATATGGGCATCATTTGTTGCAATATGTGTCATAGAAAGACCTGAAATTCACAATTCATGAGAACAAGTTCTATTGTCAGCTTTATTCCTGCAAAACTTGCAAATATTTGTTTCCAAAGCTTGCTGCATTAATTTGAAAAGCAAGAGGAAAGAAGACAGCTTCATGTTTTCTTTTCGACGAGGCGCCCGCAGAGGAAAACAGCACAGCTGTACATCATGCAGGTGCTTGAAGAAACATACTGTTGAGATATGATCTAATTATGTCTGGAAGGAGTCATACAGTATCTTGTAAAAGTCTGTGCACTGCTTGAAGCTTTTGGTATTTTATCATGTTAGAACCATCTATTGATATAATCCTGTGTATGATTGTGAAGTGGAGGGATTCTTACGTGTCTGAACTGTTTTCAAAAAGACTGAAGACTCAGCTAAATTTTGTTGGTGCGTTCACCGTTCAGAAAAGTATGTGAAAAGTTTTGAAAACCATGCTTCTTTTTTTTCACTTCACTTGAGCTAACTCGTGAAGTGAATACATTAAAGTTATAATGAATACACTAAAGTTTGTTGGAAAACATTAGGAAATGTAAAAATTTCAAGCAGTATTAATTCTACAACGATGCACTGTATGTTTTACTATGATGATGTGGTTCACCAACAAATATGAATGTGACATTCTAAGGTTAAAACATTTTACATTTAAGCTAAGAATGAAAAAAGATGCTCAAAAACATACTTTTCCAATTGATCCCAGAATTTCACAGTAAAAAGTTTTACATCCTAAAAAATAATTTCTGCGTTTTAGATGTAAATATACGTTTTTATATTTCAGCCCTGCCACATTTTGGCCAGACTGTTTATCACTCCAGTCATGTCTCTACTTATTTTTACGATAGGCTTTCTTTTTGTGCAGAAAAAATTGAATTAACATCAGCAGTAAAAGTTGAAAACTGTTTGCTAGGAAAATCAAGACAACAGTTTGAATTGTTGCAAAATTATTTGGTTCTCCTGTCAAATTTTGACTAAAAGAATAAGACAAAAATACCAATTAAAAGTAGCAAAACTCAGGTTTGTGCAAATTTATGAACACCTGGAATATCAAGTTTGATGACTGAAGAAAACACACCAATTTGATCATGGAGATCTTATGAGCAAACACTAAATTTTATCCCTTTATGATGTGCTTTAATGTCTTCTGCTTAGTTTAAGACTTAAGACTTCGGTCAAAGTTAGTTCTGGACTTTTCTCATGATCACTCACCTGCAGAGCCAGCAGCTTCTCGCTGGGCTTGATGTGCCGCTGTATCTCACAGGCCACTGGCTGAATCACTTTAATCCCGTCTTCATAAAACACATAAAACATGTTTCCAATACCGAGACCTGCAGGAGAACAACAGGCTTATCACATACCTGAAAAAACTCCTGAGGCTGCAAAGTATGAACATTTAGAATGGAAATAAGCTGGCAGCAATGTTATCTATGATTAAAGTAACAAATCATTTAATCCTCCTCATCACAGTTCAGTAACTCTATTACACAAATTCAATTAACTCAGGTTAATGAATGCTATAGAAGAGCAGGAGCATCCCAGACGTACCTTCTTCTCGCCACAAGATGTTTGCCACTGAGAAGGAGAGAAATAGGAAACACAGTTAAAAATAAATGCAAGAATCAATAGGGCCACTCTACAAGAACTACCATCCAAACAGAAACTCCTGCTGAGGCAAAGGGGGAAGCAGACTACATGAAACTTTTATGGAAAGTGTCTCTGACTCCTACTGCAACAAACAATCGATCAAATGCTCTGCTTCTAAATAACATGACATACCACACTCTGCAAAACAGAGGGCAGTCAGCTATGAATACTGTATAACAGTTTGTTTCTGGTGGTGAGAACCTTTCTCAAAAAAGGGAATGAAGACTTACTACACAATCATTCAATCAAAATGAGCTGCACACACTTAAATAGTCCAAATGTTTTAACCTATATGGTTATCATAAGGCATTAGGAAGAAATAATGGCTGATTTGGCTCTTGCAGCAGGTTATTTCTCATTAAATTCACTTAGAAGTGACTAATGACATGAAATACTGGCTAAAAGCCACACAACACCCTGAGTGCTTTAATGGGTGGCGTAAAACACTGGCCGACAGATGGCTTTCAGAGCAGCCTCTGGATACTCCGAGAGAAGATGCTGTTAAACAACTCAATAGGTAAAGTGGCAGGACAATGTATATATATTTATATATATACTTTCCATGCATATATAAGAGCAAATCCTGAATCCCAGTCAATTTTATCCTCCAACTCAGCAGCAGCAACAGCAGCAGCACTGTCTTCTCACACCATGTCGTTACTGGTGACCTTCCCTCATTGTTCATCTTTCCCCCAGTGTTCTCTCTGTTTCCGTTTTCAGTCTGCAAACCAATCTCCAGCCCAATTCACATCTGATTTTAATCTTGCCTCTATTGCAATGCTCATCCTCGCAGCCTCCTGATCAAGTGGACAGATGCAGAGAAAGAAAAGGGTGGAGAGACAAAGGCAGCGAGGCACCGCGGTGCTGTTAGTCAGCCTTAATCTTTCAAAAGTGCTTTGTCAAGTGTTTCCAGTGCAGCCTTGCATACCTTTTACCTCATTAAAAGTTTGACAAAAAGAAGTGGGTCTATAGATGGAGGAACAAGGAAGCATAGAGGGGAAGCAAAGACAGAACAATAGGAAAAAACAATACAATTTATTTGAGATCTGCCAAAATAGAAAACGGAGAAAATGGAAAGGAAGAGTTGAGATGAGATCTGGTGTGCTCCGGTCTTTCCAATAGCCTAAAGTATTGAAGCAATTCATCACTGGGTAGAGAGTCTGTGGCTGTTCTGCGCATGCGAGGGACCAATACATCAACTTCATCATCCATATAACAAAACAAGCCGACTGCCACTGTAGGCGGTGAGTTCACTCTTTCTGGCCGTAATAACTATGTTTCCACTGGGCTCCAAACATTAGGGACGCCGCTCTCACCAGCCATACTGGACTCTGCAGTTTGTACCCGTCAGCAAGGTTACACAAATTCAATTTGTTTACACGAGCACACTGCTATGACAGTGGGCCAAACAGCCCGTGGTGCTCAACACAGCAGCGTGGCAGAAAATGGTGAATGCATAATGGAGGGAAGGTAATTGGATTACAGCAGATGTAAAAGCAAAAGTGTAACTTCAGATGACTGCCTTGGGTGTGCAAAGAGGTTCTTTTTGAAAAGATAATCAGCACTTCTTCAAGAAAATGGTAACAGAGTTATCCTTTAACTATCAGGCCTGCAGAGAATAGTTTGGACAGAAATCGAGTGCAAAGTCTTAACTGCTCTGGGACTTAAGCTTTTCTTAAAGAACAGTTCCATCATTAAGCCACAAAGATCAACCCTCATCTAAGCTGCGTGGCTGGTCATAAATCACCAATGAAGCCGGCCATTTCCTGTGCTTATGTGAGCTTTTAAACACCATGCCTGGATTGAGAAACCAAAGAAGGTGTAAAGTGGAGCTCAGCATGGTCCATGTTGAACACAAAACACAAAATGTGTGGCTGGCATTTCACTTTCCAAAGCATAAAACACATTTGTGATGTACTGACTCTATTTTTTCTGTTTTCAAGTGATGCTGCTACTGAATTAACAATCTGTGTTGCCACTACTGAACAAATCACCTTTAGCTAAAGTTCTCTCGATTCACTTTACTGCTATCTGACCAGTATGATGATGGTAAGAAATGCTGCATTTGATGCAATAGGTCAGTTCTGTGGTGCCTTGACTTTACATCCCCATCAGCTACTGCAGAGTACCCCACATAACACTGAACTGAATCGGGAAGATGACCAACCTCTACATTGGTCAGCTATTATGAGGCTGTGAGAACCTTACCTGGTATCTCAGATGTTTAAAAGCAATGGGGTGACTACAAGACCTTAAGATTGTCTTGTTAGTGTTGAGGGAGAAGAGGGCAGATGTCTGCAGAGGGGTGTGAATACTTTCCTAAGTGACAGTTTAAGAATTGAAATATATGGAAAGTCAAATGTGACTCATTGATTTAGATAAATACAACCATCTGGTAATTAACTGTAATTCTGAAACAAAAACCTTTATAGCTCAAGATTTATTTTTATCATCTTCAATGTGATTGCTTTCCTCAATTCTCTAAAAACCCTCAAAGAGGAATACACATCTTTGGTATTAAACTGACCACATTAAAGTTTGGTGAAGACAGAAAAATCTACCCAATTTATTTAGGAGAGTTATTTAAAGTTCCTGTATTGGCTGAGTAATAAAAGTGAATATTGCATGCTGTTTGTCTTCTGGTACATCATGGCTGAGCAATTTTTGCAAAAAATCAGTGCAGCAGTAGTTGGCTGTCTGTTTCTTCTCTGCTGTCAATCAAATAAAATAAATCCCATCCGCTTGTTCTTAGAACTCACTTTCTTAATTCAAAGATGAGGTTTAAAAGTTTGGCTTCTGTAGTTTTCATCCAAAATTGTAATCAACTGCATTGAGATGCTTGAACCATCTCAGTTGAATCCTTTTGATGAAGAGCAGCAGTGGTCCAACCCGAGACCCTGTTTCCCCCAACCCCTCTCAAAGGATGAGACTGACTACCTTTATGGAGGAAACTAATTTCAGCTGCTTGTTCCAGAGGTCTGTTTTTCTGGTCTTGAGGCATAGTTCATGCTCATAGGTGAAGGTCAAAATTTAGACAGACCAATAAAGTGAGAGCTTTGCCTTTTGGTACTGCTTTCTGTTAACTAGGAAAAACTATTGAAGAAGCGGCATTAGTGCAAAAAGGCTGCAATCACTCATAAACAAAACTCCAATATACTTTAACTTCTCTACCTCAGGCAAAAGATTGACCCCTGAACCAGTGGGAGAAATCCACCTTTTTCTGTTTTTTAGCCTGAGGCTTAGAAGAGCTGACTCTCATCCAAGCTACTTTACTCTCCACTGTGAACTGCTCCAATACATGTGAAAAGTCATGGCTTAAAGAGGCCAACAAATTCACGTCATGTTCAAAAAGCAAAGATGAAACCCTGAGGTTGCCAAACCAGACACCCTCCTTAGCACCAAGTCAAGCTTGTTCTCACTACCTGCTTGTGGGTGGGATATATCAGACAACAAGTGAACATAAATGTCTGACAAAGATCAATTTGCAATGGTTAGAAAACTGCTTTAATGTGTCTCCAAAATGGCAGTTCTTCACTGGAGAGTATCTGTCAAAAGTGGTCCATGGAAGGAACCGTAATTGATGCTCATAAGGAGTGACAGCTGCCCCATCTGCTCCAATGCAACAGATGAGCTACTGCAGCTCAACTTGCTGAAAATTTGATGCTGGTTCTAGTAGACGAATCATAATAGAAGGCATCACAGTCTTTTGCATTTATGTGGCTGCAAAGTTGCAGAGCAGTCAGGTTCTCATGTTGGCCCATGCCTACTGCCAAAAGCACAAACAGTGAGCATCAGAAATGAATGAAGGTGATGCTCTGACAAATCATAATTCCTGTTACATCACGTGGATGGCCAATCAATCAATCAAATTTTATTTGCATAGCACATTTCAGCAGCAAGGCATTTCAAAGTGCTTTACATCATTAAAAACAAAAACACAGAGTAATAAACAGTCAAAATAAAAATCATTAAAACCCGCACCCCTTTCTTAACCCTTTAGAACTTTAATTAAAACGCACTCTAACCCTTATTTAGCCATAAGCAACTCTGAACAGGTGGGTTTTAAGTCGAGTTTTAAAGGCACTCAGTCATTCAGCTGTTTTACAGTTTTCTGGAAGTTTGTTCCAGATTTGTGGTGCATAGAAACTGAATGCTGCTTCTCCTTGTTTGGTTCTGGTTCCGGGGATGCAGAGCAGACCAGACCCAGAAGACCTGAGGGGTCTAGACGGTTGATACAACAACAACAGATCTTTAATGTATTGTGGTGCTAAGCCGGTTAGTGATTTATAAACTAACGACAGTATTTTAAAATCTATTCTCTGAGCTAAAGGAAGCCAGTGTAGGGACTTTAAAACTGGTGTTTTGTGCTCTATCCTCCTGGTTTTAGGCAGGGGTGTACTACCTGGGGATCACATGGCATCAGGATCCACTGTGGGAAGAGGGCAAGCTGGCAGATGAAGTGTAATGCTTTGAACAATGTTCTGCAGAGAGATCTTGGGTCCTACCTTCCATACTGATGTCACTTTGACATGTACTATTGTCCTGTCCCTAAGCACTGTTGCAGGGCCTGTATACCCTTTCATGGAAAATGTATTCCCTGAAGCTGTGAACTCTTTCAGCATGAAAATGTTTTCTTGCCATAAAGCAAAAATGGCTCCAAAATGGTTTGGAGGAGCCACCTTGCAATTTACTGGACATTAAGGCACTTCTGCTAACATTTCTGTGCCAGATACCACAGAAAACTACTAGGTAGTTATCTTTATGTCTCATTGTCCCTGAATGTGCCTTGTAAGCTAAATTAATCATAAGTGATAATCTTCTTCCCACTTATAAACTCTTTAGCTGCAAAAGAAAATAAATCTATAATCCTAGTTTATTGGCAGCCACATAAATTTAGATGTAGCAACATGTATAGAGGAGATTACACCCCAGCTCTAGATGCTAATATTCTTAGTTGTTGGTCTCCAATGTGTTATGATAATAGCAACAAAAAATGATGGGTTTTTCTGAGGTCCTTGGGCTGCATGACCTTTTGATCCCACTTCTTTTCCATCAAAAAGGTTCAAAATGTTCCAGATAAAATTCAGTCTCAAAATTTTCAGATATTTTAAGAGCTGTGCTCCTGTGCTTTTGGCAGCTTAGTGTTGCATACATTAGCACTGAAGTCTAACTCTGCGCATCCCCAGGGGAAACCTTTAAAGTCAGGTGGAGTGAAGACACTAAGTCACAGCTATGACTGCTCCTGAATTAGAGCTGGGAGCATTTGACGGATTTGAGTCGGTATCATCTCTTCAGAGCGGAAAGTGATCAGAAAGCTTAATCCTTGGAGCAAAATCCAAGTTTTTAAAGTTGACATGTTAGTTCAGAGCTTAAAACATCCAGAGCTTCAGCAAAAACCAACTGTACAGTAAGGGTTATTAAAAAATGATCATTTATGGGTAATAACTAAAGGATGGTGTAAATATGAAAGACATTTATTTTTAGCTTATTTAGTTTGTAAAATTTTCATTGGATCTTGGTATACATTTAATTAAAATTAAACTCTGGACTTATTGTCTATATTTCTAAGATGAATGTAGAGTCTCTCTTTCGTCTGCAGCCTAAAACTGCATACTTTTCAAATTCATTCATGAATCCTAGATGTACTTATAAGCAAGAGTCTTGTAATTTAACTCTATATGCATGAAAACTTTCTACTTGACTTAAAATATTCAATTTATAAAGCATTCAGCATGAAACCGTGTCGACAGGAAGCTGGCTGCTCATGCTGTGGATTGCGTCACTGTCTGGTTTGAGCGTTTTGCTGTTGACAGCGTGTCCAACACTGTATGAAAGTCTGCTGTGACGGAAAGGACACCGGCTGATGGAAACAGAGACCCTATTTTGCTGTAAACTGATCTGGACTACTGAGAGGATGCAGAGCAGGCAGGATGGTGGACGGCGTTAAATAAAAGAAAAAAGCTTTGTGGAGAATCTGGAGTGGAGTTGTGATGTGTCAGCCATGCAGAATCAAGGTTCAGGAGATCAGAGGAGTTTGTTTCAACCGATTATTTCCCCCAGCTGACTTCAGTTTACAGCCGTCTATCTGAATATGTGAAATCCTACTTTACTGAATTTTTCTGGAACAAATCCAACAGACATCAAAAACTGTCTGAGAGACAGTGAACATGAAATAAGGGAATAATATACATTGAAATACACACATGTGGAGCAAAGGTATGCTTCTGTGTTATACTGTAGGTGATGGCTGAATGCTAAATAGAAGGGGAATAAAAGATTTAGATCCCTTAAGATTCAGCGCTGCATGGCAGTGTATTAGTTCACACTGTTGCTTCGCAGCTGGAGGGTTTCTGGAGTCTGCATGTTCTAACCACACGTTTGGTTTTTCTCTCCAGGCACTCTTCTTCCTGCAGTCCAAACACATCCATGCTGGGTTAATTGCCCTAGAGAGTATGAGTTGTTGTCGGTCTAGTGTGTCTCTGTGTTGCTTTGTGATGGACTCGTAAGTGATCCAAGGTGTCCTCCAGAAACTCACTCGAGTTTCTCTGCAACGATTAAGCATTAATAGAAAATGGATGGATTATTCTAAATGGCTGACTGCAGTTTGATCTAATAGTCAGTCTAGTTTGACACAAATTAACTTATTCACAATGTAATTCATGGATTTTCAATGGGAATCTCAGCATTGATGCAACTGCTGAGGAGCAGAAGCAAAATGAGTCAGAGAAATAACTTTTCTATTTCAAAATCTCTCTGTAGCTTAGACTGGATCAGCTCACTGACTGTTGTCCACAAAACTTGTGAATTGAGAGTTTTTTTAGTATATAAGGCATAGCTGTTTATTGCACGGATCTTGTTCTTGCCATTGAGCTGGCTTCTCAGGACTTGCCTTATTCGTTGGAGGTATTTGGCTGTGGCTCCTTTCCTTGTGACCTCATCGAGGTTGCCATTTGCTTGTGGTATTCCCAGGTACTTGTAACTGTGCTCTATGTCTGCTATTGTTCCTTCTGGGAGTGAGGGACGACCTTCCCTCTCTTTGTAACCATCCGGCCACACTTCTCTAGTCCGAATGACATCCCAATGTCAGTGCTGTAGATCCTGGTGGTGTGGATCAGTGAGTCGATGTCTCGGATGTTAAGACTCGGAAGCTACTAACCATGCATGGAGGGTTCCACCCCAAATCCAGCACCCTGAGACTGTACACGAGCCGTAAGGAAGGAGGCAGAGGACTAGTGAGTGTGAGAGCCACTGTCCAGGATGAAACATCCAAGATCCATAAATACATCAAGGACAAAGCCTCAACAGACGATGTGCTCAGCGAATGTCTCAGACAATGGGGAACAGAGGATGAGGTGCTGGAGGAACCATCATGGGAGGACAAGCCCCTACATGGGATGTACCACCGACAAATAACTGAAGTGGCTGATATCAGGAAATCCTACCAATGGCTGGAGAAAGCTGGACTCAAGGACAGCACAGAGGCCCTCATCCCGGCCGCCCAGGAACAGGTCCTAAACACCAGAGCAATAGAAGCAAGGACGATGTGGAGGCCATGTCCACAGACTCGTCCAGCAGCAGCAGCGCTGGGCGCCAGCGGGGGCGCCACATGGC
>NW_015112875.1:348263-381038 GCF_001443285.1 Poecilia latipinna | reverse complement strand
CAACCGGACATTGTGGTGGTGGATAAAGAACAGAGGAAAGCCGTTGTGGTGGATGTAGCAATACCAAGTGACCACAACATCAGGAAAAAGGAGAAACTGGAGAAATACCAGGGCCTCAGAGAGGAACTGGAGAAGGCCCACCCCCAAACTGGAGCAGTGGCTACAACAGATCCCAGGAACAACATCAGACATCTCAGTCCAGAAATGTGCAGTTCTAGGCACAGCCAAGATACTGGAGGAGAACCTGAAGCTCCCAGGCCTCTGGTAGAGGACCCGAGCTCAGAGGATGAAAGAGACCACCCCCGGAGTGTGAGAAGGGAATTATATATATATATATATATATATATATACAAAGTATGTAAACTCCCCGACCCCACTGAGGGACAAGGGTGTTCAGAAAATGGATGGATGGATGGATGAAGTATGTAAACTGTTTTGGATTATAGAGCAGTCAAACACTGTTGACTGTTGTCAAAATGTCTTCTCTAACCAATTAAAACAGATGAAAAGAAGATGATCAAAACAAAAACAAATGTTTCATGTTCTTCAAAAGGATGTTGAAATTTCTTCAGCAATGGGTCCAACAAAAATGTTTGATTTATAAAGACTGGAAACTAATTAACCTCAGTAATTAGCCTTTACAGTGTCTCAGACACGTAACGTAAGCTAATCAAGTGCAGGTCAGAGCTCACTGTGGGTCAGTTCTGTGGATCCAGTGTATTTTCACATGGCATAGTCCAAAACCACTAGAATTATATCAATGTTTCTGTGGCCTTTTGTTATAATGCCCAAGAAATGCCTGAGGGAGCAGAGTTTCTCCAGCAGTATGACAAATAGAGAAGTAGAGAGCTCCCACTATTCTTATAAAAGTAATTTTAGCTGTTTGGTAATATCTCCCGTTTCAAAACATTCATTTAAACTAAGGGAGCAACACCCAGCAGTCTTAAGGTAATGCTGTTTTTAAAAGTATCTCTAGACACTGGCTGCAGGCTGGTTACCTAAACAGATAGCCATACTAATTAACTGCTAATAAAAGCTACATAGGCTTGCAGTGTTAATGTGGTACCCCACAAGCATGTTTATTTAATGAGCTATTAAACTATTAAATTACAGAAAACAGTTTCATCATAAAGCTGCAAAGACAATCTGCTCCTTTAACGGATTCTGGTTCAGTATAAATCACCAGAAAAACCATCCAGGTTCTGCAAAAACCTGATCTTTTACAAATAAAGCTAGCTTCATGGAACAGAGGGAGGCATGGAGCGGATCGCTGGGTGGTTGTTTCTGAGAATTATGCAAAAAAGTCTAATATGTGAGTCTAAATAGAAAAAACTAATCAGTACTGCTTCTTGATAGCCCCATTATGGATGCGTCTTAGTGGGAACATGCTGCCATATGGCAGGTATGGAAGGTCCACTGGGAACACAAGCCCAAAGCCACAAAATGTAATGCATCAAACTTTCATTAAAGATGAATACCAAACTGATGGCGTTGATTGCAAATCTAAGTCTTAATCCATAACTTTTCCATCAAATGTTGAGATTTAGTTAAAGTACGGGAATGAGAGCAGCTGTTTTGGGAAATCTTCCACATAAAGGTTCAGTTTCTGTGAGCAAAAAGAAACAGGAGAGCACAAATGGATGTAAATAAGCTTTGGTTATAAACGCTGTGTGAATGTGAATGCTTTTTTTGTTTACTTTTTCAGACAAAATACAGATTAAAGAAGAAGAACTGAGCACTGGTTCATTATGTTTAGTTTATTCAGCTTCTTATCATTGGTGAACCGTCTAAATAGCTGTTGGTTTGCCTGCTACACTGATATTGGCAACAAAAATATTACAATATTGGTACATTATTGGTTGTGGAGAAATATTTCTTTTCCCCAAAGCAATCACTTGGAAACAGTTTAATGGTAAATAACTGATAGATTAAACTTCTTTCCACTGATGGGCCGGTGTAGAGGAAGAGCGGCCGCCTCATATTGAGGCTATTAGTCCTAGAAGCATCCGTCTGCTGCATGTCTTCCCCTGTTCTCTCTCTGCCCATTTCCTGTCTAATCTACTGCAAATAAAGGCCACTACTGCTAGAAAAAAACCTTTAAAAAACAACTTTCCAATGCTCTCAAATGATAGACCTATAATTTAGATTGAAGACAAAAAATTAAGAGATGCGCCAACCTTTAATTTATGTGAAATGTCTGACTCCATGCATTTAGCCCCATCCTCAATCACAAAAGTTACAAACAGGCTCAGACAAAGTGATGCTTTAAATTAACCTAATATCAGCTGAAAATGATCTGTCATGCAAAAAAAATTGAAATAACTTCATCACGCTAAGCGGAGCTCTCTTAATGTTCCACAGTGTCCTTATTTTCTACTTCACTAGAGGTTTATTACTCCTCATCCCTGCTGGAGTATTTAAAGGTCATACATTGATTAATAAACCTGTACTGGCTTGACTAAAGTGAAAAACTGTCTTCAGACGTTTGATGATTGCTCTGCCACTTCTCCTGTTTATATAGATATTTAACCTTTTGCTTTGCAAAAAACTCAAGTTTTACCAAAACTTTCAAATATTAGGAACAAACTGAAAACATGACAAAGCATAATTAAGTCTAAAGTTGATATAACAAAATAGTGGTACTGCAAAGTAAAACAAAGTTTATGTTGGAGTTGAGAAGTTTGCTTCAATAAATGCATAAAGCTGCAGCTGAAAGCACTGTTTATGATGAAGTACTCCAAATCTCGGGTGTGAGGCATGAAATGGTGCAGAAAGTGAAAAGACTAAAGCAACAAATGCTTGCTTTGAGCCATGCAGATCTTCTGACACTGCAGAAATAATTGGCACATTGTGAGGGGCAGATATTTATGGCAGTTTAGCAACAGCCTGTCAGAGATGGATGGGGCTCTGCCTGCTGGTGACAGCCTCGGTTAGAGAGACCTCAGAACGGCGAATACTCAAGTTTGGCTAAACAGCAAATCGCTTGGATACATTTTAGACAAAAACAATCCAGTGTTGTGCCTGTAAAGAACAAGGTTTGACCTCAAGGCTTCTTTCATATGAATTGATCTCCTGAACATCAAATGCAGCCCTTTTCATCGCTCTCCTTCCTGGTTAATATCTTATTCAGTCCTTTGACAGCTTGCAAAGTTCGTTATTCAGATCTCTTACTAACTGATGTCTTTGAATGAGCAGCCTAAGGCATGTCATTAACTGTGAATTCTTAGAAATAGATCATTACTCTCCAGGAAGTCAGGTTTCGGAAACATCTCAAAGTACAATTATGATGTGTCATTTGACTGCATTTTAAATCAGTGCTAATAGATCGGGGCCTTTCTGCTGCCTGTATATGCCCACCAGCATCTCAAAGTCTGCAGAATCAGAGTCCTTGATTCTGCTGCTTCAAGGCAAAAGCCATCCCTGTTAAGAATGTGCATCTCATCGGTGAGCCGAGGCTCAAGTAAGAACTTGTTAAAATGGAAAACCTCCTGAAAAATATCTGAAAGAACAGAAGAGCTGCAGCTTTGAAATGAACAGCGACAAAGTTTTTTGGATGTCTGCGTTTCTGAGCTTGAAGAATATAAAACTTTCCTTTAGGATTTGTTTTCAGCCCTGCCTGCAGGCAAAATGCTGAAGCAGGAGTGGCTCCGTAAATGAGGGAAGACTAAATCAATGACGTTAAAGAGCCTTTTTGGCCACAATGTGTAATCTGCCATATGGAGCTGATCTGTATTCACTCTCTTGATGTTCTTGAGTGTTTGAGTTTAAATGAGGATTCTGACTTAGTGATTTATGTCTTAAGTAGAGTTTGCAAATGTTCAAAAGCTCTTGATTAAACTAGTGCCAACTTGTTGAGGCAGAAAGCATATAGTTTACTAAATTTGACATGGTGCAGACATGCATATGGATTTACTGTATGGGTGACATACAGGTTTAAGATTGGATTTAAGCTACGTTCACACTGCAAGCTTTAATGCTCACTTTTAGAATTTTTTTTTAAATGAGATTTTTTTTGTGTATGTGGTTGTTCACATTTCCTAATATATGTGACTTGTATATGATCTCTTTTGTGAACTAAAAACAACCTAAAAGTGTTCTGCATACGCAGTAGAGGACACAATGTCGCGAAAATGGTCAGTTTTTGCGAAAGTATGACCTGAATAGAACAATCACCCAAAATATTAATTAAATCAGAAACCTTGCTTTCCCTCCATTGATTGCTCTCTGCATTATCATCTGCCTGGATTGTTGTTTTTCTTCCCACAGAAAACAGAATAGTGACATTTGTTGATTATAAAGGACATTATAAAGGACGTACAGGTCAGATGAACGTGACTTGGCTGTACAGAAGATCAGGTATAGATCTGTATTGTTCAAGTTGCCATGAAAAGTCCACATACAGGTCGCATAGTGGCAAAAAAAAATCTGAAGTGGGTCACTTCAGGCTGCCTTAAAGGCATAGTTCAGGATTTCTGCAGTTGTGTTCTGTTACAGGTTTATAAGTAACATAACCTGTACTTATAAACAGTACAGGTACAGGTGCACTGATCCTGCACCTGATGGTGCAGCATCTGTTCACTAATTTACTACACAAATAATCGCTGATTTATTTGCATATGATTAATAAATAGTTCATAAAAAAGTTTATATGAACTGCTGTAACATTTTTGAGTTTGGACTTCTAAGACAATGCAGTCTGCTTTGGTTTTGATCCTTCTTAGCCTAGCTGGTAGCTTCACCCTCCAGGACCAAATAATCTGGATTTTTCTCACTAACGTCAAAAGACATTTCTACTTCAGGTAAATCTTATAACCTCCTTTTAAAATGTTCCCTCTAAGCACTACTTTAATATAGTTTAGCTGCCAAGCAGATGCCAACCAGGAAGGAACTAACTACGCAGTGACTCAGTGTCCTGAATTAATTATGCTTCTCGGCCTTAACAACACACTTAGTCCTGTATTGCAAGGTAAAGCCTTCCAGGTAAAATTTATTTTTTGTACATATTCCTCTGATACTTTAAGTTGCATTGTTATGCAACATTCTAAATGCATTTGTATCTGATGCTCAACCTTTTCAGCCAAACCAGCAAAAGAGTTTAAAAAAAAGGTAAAAATAATTTTTATTTTGAGAAAAAAATGGCAGGATCAATATTTAATATATTTAAGCAAGTTTTTCCTGGTCCTGCTGCATCATTAATAGTAGAGCTGATTTCTCCACATAATCAAACTAGACAGATTTTGTTTAGATTGAGTTACTAAGGTGGTCTGAATTATGTTTGTGGTATTTGTGAATACCACAGAAAATCTGTGAGAAATTATCCCTTTTTTCAGATAAAACAAAATAGTTCTACAGTCAGAAAATTGCACATTTTAAAACATCCTGGATTACTTTATTATCTCTTTCTGTGTGCTTAGACTTTCTTGCAATCTTCTGAAGCCCAATTTTTACTTAGCTTTTTAGTTACTTTTTTCACAAATTTTGAAAAAAAAAAAAAAAAAAAAAATTAATCTGTGGGTGCAGATTAGCTAGGTAAAAAATGCAACTTTGATAATATTTGTAACAAAAAAATGTGGTGGCAGGAGCTAAAACCTGAGACTCTGACCAACCTTGTTAGTGGCGATACAAAAACTCTAAGGTCCTCCTTCTCTATGAATGCCTTACCTTAGTGACGCACCCTCATGTCACCGTTTAACCACAAACGCTCCCTCTTGTCCAGATTACCTTGAACGACTTTGTTGGACTTTAGATTTAGTCCAAGCAGGCTCTCATTCCTACAGGGAGCCATGTTTCATACCATTATGTTTCCACAACCTTGCTTGTGATTACTGTCCTTTCAACCTCAATTTTGTGTTTATTGTGGAAAAGCAAACTGTAATGCAAACTGTGAAGTGCATAAAAGATTGGGTTATTGTGATAAATCAGAATTACTTCAGCTAGAACAAACTTTTTACTGTGATAATTCACAATATCGACAGTTTGCAAAGACTTCATTTTCCGGCTCTGATCCAATGTTGGCTAAAAGGCACCGGTAGAACCCTCCCTGTGACTGGCTGTGATACATTTAGTTTTCTGATAGCTTAAAGGTTTTCACCAAGTTGCGGTTAAACCTCTGGCAATGACCTATTAGCACAGGAAACATGAAGCTGGTTCACTCTCCCTCCTGAGGAAACCTTTAGTTACATGAGCCACTAAAAACCAGAGACCTGGCCCCCTTGCAGGTCCTTTGGTCCTGATAGGTGTTTTTGCACTGAGGTTAATAACTTCACCTGTCGATGGCCCTCAACTTCAGAGTCCATTTCAACGCAATTTAGGGGAGCTACTCTTTATGTTGCTGCAGATTAAACACTCTGGTTCCTGTTTCCCAAGTCCTTACAGGTCTTTAAGATAAATGATTTCACCATCATTAATCTTAAATAATGGTGAAAATGTTATCTTCAGCATCTTTCTGCACTCTTGCAAAAGATGTTATGAGTACAAAAATCTCAAAATAACTTAACAGTACTAATGTCTTATGTGCTGAAACACTTTTTACAGCAACCATACAACAAACTCAGCACAAGAACAAACAGCGAGAAAAGAGTAAGAAAGACACTGAAATTATTTTATCTGAATATTATACTAAATTATAAACCTAAAATCCTTGATAATGCTTTTCTGGATTAATTTGAGTTTGAGTTAAAAACCCGTGGGTTTTTATCTCTATCTCTATGAATACTGCCTAATAAAACACTTTTGGCAAATGAACCTTAAACTAGAAAACTAATTTTCTATTGGATTTGATATCTTTAGATCTAATCTGTTAAGTAAATACTATAAATTTATAATTATTTGATGCTGTTGAAATGAAACCCTTCCTGAACTTAAATAAACTGAAAAAAGCAAGGTCCAGCATCGGACTGAGAAGTGTTAGGCGACCGTTGTGATTGCTTTCCTTATCTAACCCCAGCTGAAGATCTGAACAGACGCTGCAGTGACTGCTGCTGTCAGGGAAGTCCCACCCACACTCACTGCAGTTTTACAGCCAGGGAGCCAAACACTGACCGCTCTGACAGGGAAGAGCTCTCAAGTTGAAAGTTGGTGCCAAGATTTAAGCACTAGTGAGAGTCAGAGTGTTGCTAAAGATAAAGGTCAGTGAGAAGCCATCAGCCAGACTCTGATGAAAGTGAGATAATAAGGCGAGGTTAAAGGATCTTCAGGAATGAGAGAGCAGAACAAGTGCAATCTATAATAAAGATCACAGCTGACTCTTTTGCCAAGATGGAGTTAAACTTACAGTAATTATATTTTTATTGCTTTAAAGTAGACACAGAGATTAAAAACTGCTTGTTTGGTCATGTTATCTGAACCAAGAACATTGAGTTCTGTCGCTGCTTTTAACATGTATTTTTGAAAACATTTATATTACTGGAACACATTGCTTTTCTGGACTGGAACACATTTTTTCTGTGTTTTTGATGGCTAGTGAGGTTAAAATCCTAGGCAGCATGTGTTCCTGTTTATATATTAATCTTAATTGCTGCTGCTGAGTGGGATGGCATTAGGAAAAAAGGGGGCGGCTTGCTTTTTATTTTATGTTTTTACTCAGAGACATTTTAATTTATTCAAACTCTTGGAAGAAACTAATTATTTTAAATGTGTGATGGCTAAGACAACTGATTTTGTTTGTATGGAAACTCACAAAAACATTTTCATTTAAAATAGTTCAATGAACACACTATCTCTAAATTATGTGAATAATTCTTGTGAAAATAGTGACAGATTGCAGTCACTGTTGGCAGAAGGTCTCAATAAATAGACTTTAAAACACTCATGGCAAAAAAAAAAAAAAAACATTATTAAATTATTCCAAGCTCATTATTCAAAAGCAACTATTATAAATCCATGTAAATTTAAATTATCCCCATAATAACAGAAGATATTAACTTTAAATAATCGGATAAGAAAAGCTTTCAGGTACATCCAGAAGCAGTGTTGACTGATTACTTTTGATCTATAAACAAAATTCCTCTGCTGTCCGTGGAACCACAGTTCATCAGCAGCTGGTCGTCTTTCTACAAAATATAACTCACTGACTCTGGCATGAGAAGCCCAAAGAAAGGTCTGGCCATCTGCTTTCGCTTAATAAATACCAAGATAATGCAAATGACTCGAAATGGTCAAATCCTCAACCTGCGACCAGCTCCCACACTTAATGAGCTATGTGTTTGTTTTAGTGAAAGGAGCAGCTGGATCCATCCATAACGGCTGACTGGAGGACTTTAGTTGCAGTCTTATCAGCCATTTCTTTTTCCAGTTATAACAAATAAATGCATAGCTGTTTCAGAAGAGGAATACAGTTATTTACATATTTTTGGAAGACTGAATGTCACTGGAATGGGTGGACAAACAGGAGCTCTTTACAGTATTCACATCCCTGAACTGTTACAACAACAGAATAAACAGACAGGCAAGGCACTGCCTCCACAAGAAAATGATAAAAAGTCAGTTAGATCACTTAACGGCACCATTATTCTCTATTTCTCTGTTAAATACAGTGTCTCCACACTCCATACATAAACCATGTAGGATGTCATCTCTGTTGTAAGGAATCAGCTTATTGCTGCATCGCCGGAGTCCGAAAGTTTAATACTTTTCAGACCATTAGGAAGTTGGACAGAATACATTAATATTAGTGTAAAAAATTAGTGCTGAGCTACATCAGAGTTGGCATCAGTTTCCAACATTTTTTTACCTTTAATAAGCTCAAGTCTCTTTGATATGCAGGACTTTGACGCAAAATGAGTGAACAGATGTCCAAAAAGAGAACCCACCTGAGGTTAAAATTAAGGGTGGAAAACAAGAAGAAATAATTTGGCAGAGTAACTGTCTGGAAAATTATGACACCAGCTGTTTCACAAATCTAATCTAGGTGACAAAAAGGGAAAAGCAGCTTTGCAGAATGATTTAAGTAACAGGGTTACGACAGATTGGAAAGGAACAGCAGGGCTGAAAACACACCGTTAGCCGAGGATCGACGGTCGTTTGAAGTTTTCAGGACTTGAATGCTGATTTTGTGTGAGATTTTAGAACTGATATTTTGCAAATGTTTCAGATATATTTATTAAGATAAAAGCAAATTTAATAGTTCAATTTCCATTCTTAATGTAGTTAAGAGCTACATTTATAAACTAAATTCTTCACCAGTTTTAAATGGCACATCACATATATGATGTATTCCAGTTAAATCACAAAAATCATTAAACTTTATTACCCACAGTCAGGAATAAAACCATCCGGCTGCTGTGAATATCACTGCAAGTCACAGACCAACCTCACCTGACTTCTTCTGGAAAGAGCTTAGACCAGAAATAATTTAATTCACATTTGGTTAATAGAAATTAAAAATGTGTTTTTTCTCTTCAAGCTTATGAGATGCAGTCACAGCAGCAATGCATGTACATATTAACCTAATTAACTTGTTGACTAATTAGTTGCCATTTTTGATGCATTTGAATTACATTTTAATTGACTGGAAGCACACGTCATATTTTTTAAAAAGTAACTACTAATAAATATATTTTCTGCAACAAAAGGGGTTAAGAGGTAAAAGGAAAGCTGAAGTTTAGAAAACAAAGCACACACTACAATGAGGAGCATGTGAATAGCAGTCTGACTTGAAGCACTGTTTGAATATAAATCAGTTTTAAAAAATTATATAAAAAGACTGTTACAAAAGTACATGGATGTCAGAGTTTTAAGTATTCATTGGGGAGCTGCTGGCATACTGCTGAAGGATGTAGTGACAGCACTTAAACATGTCTGGACAACTTGGTTATATTAAATGGATTACATAGAACAGGAAAAGATTTTGTTTTTCGTTGTTTTGAATGTCACTGTATGGTTATCTTATATAGACTGCATAAAAATAAATTAATTGTGCAGATATAATTTTTAATATGAAGGGTTTTTTATTTTCATTTTTTTCTGACATTTTATTTATTTTTTGACACGTTTTGAAATAAAAAGTAATAATTTCAAATTATATTTTATACACAAAAACAGCTTTTAAGTGAAATGTCAGATTTTATATAATGTGGGATCACAGATGAGCAGCATGTTAGCGGTGAAGGGCTGCAGGCGGTGCAGACTGACAGCCCACATTAGCCGCAGGCTTACATTGACAGCCAATTCCGGGAAAACCGATCGTCAGCTCTCATTTGCTCTCCTAACTACTTTCTGAATGTGGAGGGCGATGTCACAGGAAAACTAGAATGGGTCATACATTCAGTCTGTCAGATATTGAGGACAGATCACAACATGTGTACAAAAGTCTGTTTATTCTTTCCTTTTAAAGCAGCAGTACAAACCTTGCCTGTCCTTCCCTTGACATCTCTTTGAAGTCCTGTCTTGTGGGGTTACTCTCTCCAAAAAAAGGGTCTACCATATCTAACTCCGAGCATCATTTTAGCCTTCGGTAGATCTTCAAAAGCTTCAAAGCGCAGGGGGGCAACTTGTGACCTCGTCGAGGATGATCCTCTGATGTGTGACAGGCAGGGCAGAGGAAGCTCCACTCTGCAGGGATCACATCTAAACACATTTGGTTTGGCACAGGTCTGGGACGGTGAACACGTGATGTGTGACCTGACTGCAGAGTTGCAACGCTTGTACCAACTGGGAGCCATAATTACCCACAGAAAAAATACAACACGCTAACGACTGGATGTGGATGAATGCCCCGAAGACAAATTCTGACATTTTTAAGAAGGTCAGAGTTAATTACTGTTCGCGATTCTTCTCATGAGGAAAGAACAAGGGGAGATTGTTTGTTGAGAAATGCTTGCAGATATAAATAAGGTTACTTGTGTCACAAACCTGATGTTAGAAAAATTTGATGGTAACATAGTGCCTTAGTAAATAAAGATGATTTGCTGTTTCTTATCAAAGTGTTTGGGTTAATATTTTATTTTTAAGACAGACTTAGATAAATAAAAAATCTGCCTTGAGATTCATGCATCAAACAGCTTAAAGGCTATTTTTATTTTTCTGCAATAAATCAAGTAATTTTTCAATTTATACGAGTAATTCAAAAAACCTTAACAAAACACCTCTGGTTCTGATGCCCTGTTGTATATAACACACGGAGTGTTTAGTTGGTTGTTAAATGAATTTGTGGGAACACAGAAAACAGGATGGAGAGCTCTGCTACCAGGATTGGAAGTTAACAGCTGAACAGGCCTGATTTCTCCTCACCCACCAAAAAGCTGTCTCTGCTGGAAACACGCTTTGCCCAAAGATTTGGAAACCATCGGACTCATTCAAGGGAACAGTCAGCAGAAAACCTCAAGGGGGACAAAACCTGGACCATGCCATGTTTACAACCTGTAGCTTGACCAAGTGGTAAACAGCCAGAGTGGAAGCCACGGCTAACCTGACCAAACAAACCTCAGGAAACAACAGCAGTTGCTCCGTTCAATAATCCCGTCACCCACTTCCAACATCCATCTTGGAGCCTCAATGTGATTACATGATGTAGTTAAAAAGGGTCAATATTAGTATATATTTATATTCTCTTCCATTCACCACATAAAGATAATAGAATATTTCAGGTCCAAACGACATGCTGTGGGAACGCTAGCTGCAGATGGACTGAGTGACGTAACAGATGGTGTTTTTGGAATAGCTTCACAGCTACTTTATTTCAGAGCAGTCAAATCCTCACAAATATAGACAAAGTGACCAATTTGAGAAAACTAACATGTGCAAAACCACTGCATGGTTTGATGAGATGAGGTTGTTGGTCAGCACTGGAGCAGAAATTACAATATCTGCTGAATGTTGCTAAAATTACAGTCAGAATTTGCTCTCAAGTTTTAAATCAATCAACAGGTGCTGGTTTGAATTTAAGCTGCTGATGCTTCATTCAACTTCCTTCTCCTCACTGAATACAGACACACTTTTTGCACACCTGTTGTTTACATATATTCCTAGTTTCTGGAAATAAAATTAGTACAAATATCAAAAGCTACAATCCAAAACAAAACTGAAATGTAAACGTAACAAAGTGGGCAGGTACTCTTTAAAACAAAGACAGAATAATTGTTCCTAAAATGACAAACTGGAGGACATCACTCTGGAAGGCGATGTCTTTGCATCACAAGAAATAAAATGATGAAAACAGATAAAAATAAATGTTAAGAGCTTTAGCTTTACTCCACTATACGCCCTTAAAAAAGAGAAAAAAACTTCATGATTAATACATACAGGTTTTGCGTGCCGAGTCCTCCACAAACAGTGAAGAGATGTCCTCGTCCACGCCGGCCTCATTCTTGGCGATGCAGGTATATGCCCCCGTATCTTCAAAGTGCACGTTGCTGATATGCACCTCGCTTCCATTAGCTTTGAGGAAGAGCAGAGAGGAGACACAAAAACGGGCAATGTGTTTGCTTTCCAGAAAGACATAAAAGGAGACCCCCATCTTCCAATCTTTTGGTGCCATTACATAACAGACGGATGGTGTTTGTTTCAGGGAGAATTCACAAAGGCAGGAGTTCAAAGTAGGGAAGTTCATAACAGGATCATCTGCCGATTTAAAGTTTCTGAACCTTAAGGATCTTCAAACAATCTTTCTAATTTAAGTTGGGTTTATTAGCAAGCCTGACAAAACGTTAGAAGGTGGTGGTTAAAAAAGATGTTTGTGAATCATTGAGGTCACACTAAGCCCAAGAGCTTCAGAAGAAAGCCAGACTTTGTTCTAAAATATGAATACACAGCAAATGAATCACAATGAAAATAGCATAAATAATGAGTTACTCTGCAAAGTTTTGTTTTATTCATGCATACTGTGCTATTAGCCACAGAAAATGTTATGTGTTTCCCCAAACAGGAATATTTTTTCATCTGTGGCTAGCTTATTTAATTTCCAGTATGATTCATACAGTCCTGCTCAACATCTCTAACCATATTAACTGCTGTTTTAGACTAAAATCGCATGTCTACATGACAAATAAATTACTTGTAGGTGTAATAGAGTAGTAGAAAGCAAATACCTAATTAAATACCCAATAGTAGTAGTATGCATGCTCTGGACTCTGTAACTGAATGATTCATAGAAATAAGTGTGTCTAAAATGTGTGTGAAAATCAAACTGCATGGTCATCCATTAAATAAAACATGAGTCAAACAGGTAGCCCTTTTTGACAGATAAAAACAAATGTTACACATGGTGATGATGATACTTTCGTCTCTGAAAATCTGAGTAAAATTAGATGTTCCAGACATTATTCAGCAGAAAACCCTTCAGCAAACTATTATGAAATTGGAAACTCAATGTGACTCAGATCAGTGCTTCAGAATAAAAGCTCACTATGAAAAAAAAGCTACTTAATAATCTTTTTAGCTACACTTGTCACAATAGCCAACAGTCATTTTGAAATTTTATGGACAAAATGAATTGAATTTTTCTGTGTATTCAATTAATTTGAAGGGTTGATAATTATGTTACTATTTCATTGTAATGAATTTAACCAATTGAAATATATAACAAATAACTAAAACAAATTATTGGGGATCCAATATGAGCAACACACGTCTACCGTAAAGGCCAAAACTTTACATACATGGACTGAAGACACATATTTGTTTTTTCCCTGTTTGTCTGAAGTTTAACTGACCTGAAACAAGATGAGTTTGGTCTGATGTAACGTCAGAGAGTGATAAAAAAAAAAACAAGGTTTGGCTTTACTTGGTGTATGTAAACTTCTGGTTTCAACTGTGTTCCTGGGTCTATATGTGTATAGGCTTTTATTTATTCCACCAGCCCATCGCTGAACCAGTAATCACATTTTCAGAGTTTAAATTGTCATCCTCAGGAAATGCTATGGTACAAGAAACTAATAAATACTTGGAGTAGATCATAAATCAGGACTTCTGTTCACCTTGCAGGGTGAGCTGTTTGGACAGCTTGGTCTTTATGTCCATGCCATTCTTGAGCCAGGAGAGTTGTGGGCTGGGGATGCCCTCAGCGTGACACCGCAGGCTGGCGGTAACTCCTGGCTCCCGGGCTTGGCTATCTGGGTAAACTCTGATGACTGGAGGGACTGGAAGGTGGCAGGAAAACAGATAAGAGCTGGATCAACACAAACACTGCTTTGTTCCACACTGCTGTTTACATTACTATCATCATTTAAGAAGTTACTAACCCTTATCAAACAAGATGGTTTAGATAAGAAGCCAAGTAAACTTCTGACTCCACATTAGCATACACTATCAGTAGGTTTGAGTGCATTTGCAGCATTGCTGAACATGTTTAGATAAGGTTAATGTGCTTCATGAAACCAAACACATCAGATAGATAAATAAGGGAGCCAACTGTTGCTCTGATGCTATTGATTTTGCTTGGTTACTATTGATTTTCTGTAACCTTTTGTCAAGCGAGATGAGAGGATAGAGGCAGTGAAAACAAAATGAGAGAAAAGAGAAAAGGCAGAAACTAAATGAGCATCTGGTGTTACACGTTTCAGACTGCCCGTCAGGTTCATGCCAGAGTTTCAAGGGTTTAGTATCCCCCAAAGCAAAACAAACAGATATAACCACTCCTTCATACTGTATTTCCAACATTCACAAATTAGCATAAATCAATAATCCACTCAAATGGATAAATAATATTCATTTATGCATTGGCTAAGATGCCACAAGTTTTGTTCTATAGCCTGAGGCGAACTTGTTTAAATTTTAGTCCACAAAACATGGTGAATATCAAAAGAAAGGATTTGAATAATCCTCTAACGGGAGATGCATTCCTTAACTACCATAACAGTGATAAAACCTTTCAAAAAGAAAGTTTATCTGAAAGAAACTGTGACTGAAAGTTGGACAGGGACAAAAAAAAATACTTTAAAAAGCAACCTGATTCGTTCCACAGTGTTTCCTATATAACCACGACAACCTGGCAGCGGTTCACATGAGGACATCAAAACTCCATCACACTAGTTTGTTTTGTACTGTCCCATTTCAGCTTCAGTGACCCAAATCAGTGGATTTTTTTTTGTTTGTTGTCTGAAATGGACTTCTGATGTCTGAGCTGATGACGGAAATGAAAGTTCTGGCATCTGCAGAGAAAGCAGACGCGGGCTAGAGACCATTTCCTGTGGCTTGTGGTCAGAGGAAGTCTTTACTCAGCCAGGTGAATGAAAGGACTAAAGATTGCTGTCACAGCCACCTGGTAATCACAGCACATCAAGGTTTTGGAGTTTGCATCTTCCTAGCCGCCAAGAGAGAGTGCCCTGTGGGCCACAAGGGCTCTTAATGCACGATCCCCACCAATCACAGCAGCACAGACTCTCCTGTTACTTTGGTGCCTCTCAGCACTAAAAACACGACTGCAATAGAACCTATAGAAGCCATTATTTTGTGATTTCTGTTAAGCACAGTTTATCCCTTTTCCCTTTTTATATCCCAGCAGCCGAACACTCAAAGTGGATTCAAGTGTTTGCACATACTAAAGCGTGCAAATGCTTTTTGTTGATGGTGCGTGCTGCAATATATCTTTATTGTCTAGTATTTTGTCTGTCTAAGTCTAAATTAAAAAGTGTATTTTAATCAATTACAATATTGTAAAATGTTTATTTTAATAATTAAATTCAAACGTTAAATCATGTAGATTTATTACAAACTGATATCTTCAGGGTTATAGAACACCTCATAAGAGTAATGTAGAAATGTCAGTCTAATGTAAGATATACTGTGTATAAACAAAAATTTGTCAGTTTTATTTTGAATGAGTTATTGCATCAGTGCAGAGTGGCATGGAGACGAACAGCCTGAGACTCTGATGAAGTGAAATAGAAGCCGAGATTTGCTCCAATATCAGCATTCAGCTTATTTGCGTTGTTGGTTCTTGTATCTCTAATCTTTTAATAATAACTCAAGAATTATCTTTAAAAAAAAATAACTGCCTAGAAGCAGCGACTTTATTTGTAATCCACAACTTGTAATTTCAAACTTTTGAAAGGGTTTTGCTTCATTCCTATTCATTTTCCAATAACATGTGGCAATGACAAACTAATCCCCATTATTGTGTGACCCATAACGTGGCCAAAACAAAACATTTGTCTTTGCACATCACTTTATGTTGAGTTAATGTAAAAAATCTCATTTTTGAGAAACAGATTTTTAAATTTCTCTTCATTATCATCAAAATATACAGAAATATACAGACAGTTGAAATGAATAAATAAATCCACGAGTTTCACTTTTTGGATTAATTAAATTCTTCGACTTCCATCAAGATGCACCTGTATACTTAAAATAAGTATGTTAATCTGGCTGAGGCTTTGATTATCAACCTGAAATGTAGGTACAAATATCAATGCAATTTATGAATTAAGCAATTTTAACATAGGCAACCATGCACAGATGTAATAGAACCTCAGGCTAGTATGAAGTTGTGGGATTAAGCCAGTGCGGAGAAAAGTCCAGTCATGCTTAGACATAATCTGCAAAAAGAAAAGCTTGGATAAACAGTATACTTCATAAATATTTATTTGACATTTTAGTAGGAAAACAGATTTACTCTCCAGTTCCAGTCCTTCCTGCGTCTGTATGCATGGAGTTTTGAATTGTGTATGCAAGTCGGATTTAGAATGTTGAAGCCGTTTAAGGCTTAAAAATATCACTAGAAATATTACAATTATATTTCTGCTTGACACAAATCCTATTTATTTTCTGCTCTCGGTTCTTCAGCGGATCCCTTGCAGGCCTTCTGATAATTGGTTTGCTTTGAAATCTGGGAAACATTTTTGAATTATCTTAAATTTACTAATTTAAAAGAATAATTTGAGTAAGTTAAAGGTGCACTTACTGATTCAGGATTTTTTGTCCATGCATTCATTAATGCAGATGGCACATGGACACTAGCAAGCAAGCTTTTTAGAATAACACCAGAACCGAAGCTTTCTGATCTATGGTGTACAAAAGCGAGGAAGAGTAGATCAGATGAGATCTCTGTAGGTTTCAGTTTAATCTGGAAGTTTGGGGTTTGGTTATTGCAAAAGAATTTCTACTTCTTCTGACTTATTTCACATGCTAGTAGATTTGGAGTCAAAGTTTGCATGAATTTAGTCAAAACTAAAGTTCTTTAGTAATTTCTTGTAAGTTTGATGTGGTGAACCACCTGGTGCACATTGGTTAAGTGAAAGGAGGTTATATATCTTTCTATACATCTTTTTACAAGTAACCCAAAGAGTTATGCATCCATCTATATTTAGCTACTCCAGTCAATTTGTTGAACAGCATCAGCTGGAAGTTATTTCTGATGTGTCTTTCAGTTTTGCACATCTGGAGTTCAACATGTTGGCCTCCTCTTCTCCTGCAATCCAACTAAAACTCAGTCAGATGGGATGGAGAGTGTATGTGGGCAGTTTTGAGTCTTGACACAGATTCTCAATTGCATTTAGGTCAGTAAACATGTAGAAGAAGGTCTGATGAGGCCAAAACTGACATCTTTTTGGCCTGCATGCAAACATCTAGAGCTTGAGACATTTTATAACCTAAACCTGCTTCAATTTTCTCTGCATCTTTTTCTCTTACCCAGTTGGAGTCCTTCTTGGTTTTCATGCTGCTGCTTGTTCAACAACAAACTACTGGACAGTATTTACTCAATATCTGACTTCTTAAAGCAAAAGATTGCACTGGATTTTATTTAGGAGTATCAGAATAAAGGGGCGCCAGAACAAAAGTGCACACCAGACCTTTCAGATTTGTATTTGTAAAACAGCGAGAAGCCAATTTATTTCTTGTTCAGCTAAAGCTATACACTACTTTTTATCTTACACAATATCCCAATAAAATAGTGAAAGGAATTCTGTGTGACAACTGATTTTTGAAAACTGGAACTCCAAAAAGTACCAAATAATTGGACAAACCCACTCATCATAAAAGAAGTGGTTGAGTCCAAAGTTTTGATTAGACTTCATAATATGAAAACTGCTTAAAACACGAGATGAGAGTAGAAGAGAAGAAAATGGATTGACAGTGGGTGGAAAATACTTCATACTTAGTGCAGAGCCAAATTCCCCAAATATTCACAAAGAACAGAAATATAATCAAATGAGCTTTCTCATTTCAGATTTTTTCAGTCTAATCTCTAATTTACATATCAATTGCATTCCTTCCCAGTTTGACATAATGGCTGCTGTTATTGATGGAACACCGCTGCTTCTACAATTGATATATGAGAACAGTGAAGTGCAAAAACTTTTGTGGGAGGACTCACATTTATCTGTGTTGCTGCAATTCCCATTGGCCACCCACAGAACTCAATAAAGGTCATTACTTAGTTAAAGGCTCATTATTAGCAAGGAGCTTTAGTCAGTAAATTTCCTTTGTGAATGCAGGAGAGAAGACTCATGTGCCATTGTGCTTTCCTTAATTTGTGGCTGTAATTTCTTCTGGTCACTGATAGGCCCATACAGTTGTAAAAGGGAAAGAGCTGAATTCAAGAAAGCAGATACTGAGAGTTTATCTGGTTGCAAAGAAAGTGGGGGAAGGAAGGAAGGAGTAGCCAATTCAAATGTTAAATGCAGCATTAAAGAAACTAAAATTCATATTTAATGCATGTAATTAGGTTCAAAACAAATTTAGCTGATCCCAAGAGAACTGAGATAATTGTTCGATTAAAATACACTGTTTTCTCTCAGGGTTAAGTCCTTTATGAGTCTAAGTGGATAAAACTATTAAAACTATATAAAGTATAACATAATAGGTATTCAAAGAGAATCACAGGTCTAGAGTTTCCTGGTAGATGGCTGTGCTGATGACTGTTCCCCTTTTAGATTTTTATTCACATTCTGGGATCTTGATTTCCAGATGAAATGTGGAATTTACTTTCATCTGAAAAGATTACTTTCAGGGACTGAGCAACAGTCCCTGAAAGTAATATCTTGATCCACGCATAACACGTCTGACTGAGTCTCTGGTTCAGGAGTGACTTAACATAAGGAAAGTTTCAGCAGCTCACATTGTACGTTTGTACCGATGTACATTCTAGACTGTGACAGGTAAAAATAGCGCACAAAAATCCGTGTAGGACGGTGAAGTCCTAGCGCAAAAATTCGCGATAGGTGGACGGAGCATTGTGCTGCAAGGTTGGAGACCTTGTCCTGTTAGGCGACGGGGCCTGGATAATACCCGTGTTAAACGGACGGCGGAGTCCGGCGATGACAGGCGCTTAAATTCCATAAAAAAAGTATGTTTTTATTTTTAAAAAAAAAAAAATCTTTTTTTTTTCTTTTTCCAAAATCTTTCTCTTTCTTACCATTTTTTCATCACATGCTGTTTTCATTTTATTTTTTAATTATGTAAAGCACCTTGAAATGCCTTGATGCTGAAATGTGCTATACAAATAAAATTTGATTGTATGATTGATGTGGAAACAGAGGTCGTCTCAAGGGTAACATGAGAAAAGAAAAGATCGCTATACTGCCTAATACAAAGAGTTGTTTTATTTATTTTTACAGTTTACAGTTTTTTAGTGGTACACAATGTAGTAATCTATCTCCTATCTACCATCTCCATAGTAACCTCACTCAGGCTGGGCATTTCGGAAACGCTGATGAATCGTCACAAAACCGAATCTAATCTAGAATGTCTGAACATGTGAACATCTGAACTCTGGTTCTGAAAATGTGAACAAAACCAGAGAATGTAGCCATCCATCCATTTCCTATACACCCTTGTCCCTCGTGGGGTCTGGAGGTGCTGGTGCCTATCTGCAGCTAACGTTTCGGGCGAGAGGCGGGGTCACCTGGACAGGTCGCCAGTCAACACAGAGACAGACAGGACACACAACCATGCACACACACCTAAGGAGAATTTAGAGAGTCCAATTAATCTGACAGTCATGTTTTTGGATTGTAATAGGAAGCTGGAGTACCCGGAGAGAACCCAACATGCCCAGGGAGAACATACAAACTCCATGCAGAAAGACCCCGGGCCGGGAATCGAACCCACAACCTTCTTACTGCAACAGTGCTAGCAACTGCGCCACTGTGCAGCCCTGAGGATGTAGCCATCAGGTACGTTTCCTGTGCAGGTACAAGGCATCACAAAACACCCTGAACATTTGTTGATTTGTATAGTGTACATTATACAGGGTTTCTTGTTGTATTTACTATAAGTTGGGTTTTATAGTAAATACATTTTAAAAATGTTTAAAACACATCTGAAACAAGAAGCTGTGGTCAGTTCTGGATGATAAATCCACCTCCAATTTTACAAAATTTCATTTATTTTGGACAGTAACCTGATCACTTATGAAGTAATTTGGTTGATATTAAGGAACTAATACACTTGATGGCAACTGTAATGTAACTTTATTACATTTAAATTTCTTAACTGTAGATTAAATTTGTTGATATTTTAAAACTCTATTCTTGCTATCTTTCAATAATAGATATTTTAGTGGGTTTCAATGATTTAAAACATTTCTGTATTGAAATCCTCTTTTTACTGTCTGATGTTAAATTCTAATGTGAGAAAATTAAATTTGAATTTTATTACCTGTAAGCCATAATAATTCAAGTAAAAAAAACAACAACAACAATTACTTTAAATATATTGGTTTGTAGTGACTCTATAGAACAAGATTCATATTTTGAAATGATTTTTTTATTGACATTCTTATGCATTTACAGACATATAAACAAACACCATACATAAGAAGTGGAGGGATAAATCAACCATGCCAGATGTTAATATGCTGACAGTCACATGTCTATACTGTTTTATATTTATTTCTATGTGTTACGATCATAGAACTATAACAGTGAAATTAAACAGGCTAATTTCACTGTCTTTTCACACACATACGTTTATTCCCAAGAAAATCTTGTTGCTTGAAACACTCCTAGAAATTGGAAAAAAGTAGCATTTTTTTTCTACTCCAAACTTGATTCAGACAAGATGTGAGAGAAAATGCATTCTGATGCGTTTCTGAGAGCGTCAGGAGAGTCACTGCCAGGAGAACGTGACACGGCAGGGCTGACAGCTCCATCATAAAGCTCCCGAGCCGGTCGTCAATCACTCAGCAAGGCTCCCGTCTGCTTTGGTGCTTCACAAGATGAGCAGGGATGCACAGAAACATCGTGGCAGGAGACCACTTCAACATCCCACAACTGGGACATTTCCAACAAGCCCAGGAAGACGTATTACAAAGCTTCAATCAAATTAAACCCTTGGTGATAAAAATTAAACATGCTGGCCAGATCTGGTGGGCTGTGGGAACTGATCAGAGAGTACACAATCAAGTGAACATCCATAGCATTAATGCAAAAGACGAAGCTCTGCATCCCGCAGTTACACAAAGCGTGACAAATAAAGCTACCACATGATGAAACGTCTCTCCACAGTTATTACTTTCCATGGAGATGTGGGAGTCAGTGTGCATCCAGCACCTTGCATACTCTTTACAGAGCTAGTGAAACAGTACTTTTTAAGTGTAAAACAAAAGTAAAAGAATAAAACAGCTAGAGGGGTTGTAAAAAAAGATGTGGAACTAAACTTATAAAAAGTATAATGGAACCTGAGGGAAATCTGCTACAGTTTTTCTCATCTTTCCTCCTCAGAAGAGGTACTAGATGCTTGTTTCCCCACCCCCAGTATTTCCTGTTTGAGTTATCTGGTAAAAGGAATTCATAGAATTCAATTTTCCACAGAGATTTGATTTCATTGCATAAAAAAAAAATAAAAGTACATTTTAAAAAGAGATTCTCCTTTTCCTCGGAAAGTCCAAGATCCCAGATGTTTTTATTAGGCTGAATTATAAGGGCATGATAGAAATTACCAGTTACTAATTTACAGTTATTTATATTTATGTCAACAGTGTATTTTTTGTAATTAGAAAATAATTGTAGTAAATCATGAAATCCAAGACTCGTGTCATGCATTAGCTAGTGCTGCCATGTTTCCTAGATCTGAGACATTGAGGTTAAAAATATGTTCTCTTTGTATCTGGAAGTTGTTAATTCCCAGTTGGAAAATCTTCAACATTCCATCAAGTCAGACAGCAGCTCCGAGTTCACTATCCAATATGGCTGACCTGAGTTCTAACCAAAAGAAAGCTGCTACAGGCTCCTTTATGTTACTTTGAAAATTGATCAAATGTAACGTTTACCCTATTAGACAAATTATTAGGCATTATTGTTCACTCTTCCACCTTCATTTTCTTCTCCTCACACTGAGCTGGAGAAGATTTATTAATATTTGGAAACCATTTTCCAAATCCACATGTAAAATCTTTGCTCTCTAAATAATAAAGATGTTGAAAATAAAGTTATAAAGTAAAACATGACTGAGGCAAAGTTTAAGTAAATTCCTGTTCTGAATTAAAAGAACAGGAAGTGCTTTTAGTTTGATATTTTCAGAGAATGTTGGAGATAGGTTTTTTATTTGCTTTAAAATTATCTATTGTCACACAATACATTGGTCATTTGGAGAAACGTTCATGTGTCCATCATTATGTGGTTTGGCTACAGGGCGACAACAGAGATCGGAAGAAGATTAGAGTTTATTGCTCCGATGTTTAAAATGCCTTGATCAATACTTTGGATCAATGCTTGGTATTGGGTTAAGTCTAGGATCAATGTTAAACCAGATCAGTATTACCAAACTATTGAAAGATTATTTTTGACTATGCGGTTCAGAAGTCCTTTCTTAGCGCCTTTTACAGTTTAGACAAATACTGTAAAATATACGATCGATCAATATTCATTCAAAGCAAAATCTGCGTTGTTGTCCAGGTTTTATTTCCACAGCACACATCTTCCCTCCAACCCCAACCAGACACAGCAAATCCACACTTCTTGTCTGGGCTCATTTCCAGCTACACACTGCTACGACCCAGACTTTTTAGCTGCAGGCATTCCTTTGGTACTACAGGAGAGGGGAAAAAACCCTTACAACCTCACGGCATTCACCTTGGGGCCTCCGAGTATCCGCACATTGACTAACAGTGGGGAAAGAGAAAAACCCAGTTCAATCAAGGTTTGGTTCCAGAGTGTGCACAGTGTATTGAGGTAAGCTCTCATTAGTCTGACACCACCTCTACCTCTGCCCTTCTCTCACTAAAAATATGACATTTAAAGAAAGAAGGATTATTTTAAAGCCAAGAATCAGCACACACAGACACCATCCCTACCTACCACCCACAGCTGACCTCCAAGCTGACAATGTCCTTCTAAAACCTCCAACTTCAACCAAAATAAGTTACGTCAGAGGCTGAAAGTTGTAAAAAACAAAATTTTTAAAGCAACAAAAATATTAAAATACATCATGAATACTTGAAACTTTAAATCCACTGTGAATGCTGTATTCCAATAAAGAAAGCAATACTGTATGTTTTAGTTTGACTTCCATTAATCTATTCTACACAGTGATTTGTTTTCTGCTAAAGTGGCTCTGAAGGTGGACAAACTTTGCAGCCACAGTGAACAAATGAGATGCAACTTTATTGATTGTAGTGGGTAAAGTGGAGGCACTGCAACAAAAGAGCTGGCACAACAGACCAAAACTAATAAATAAGCCCAACAAAATGAAAATCTTTAGAATAACAACATGTATTGAAGATAACAGTAGACAGTCTTCATAAAGATGAGGTGGACAGTGTGTACAATGTGTTTTATCGATATGAGGTATTTTGATGAATCACGTTTTCAAAAAGAGAAAACTTTTTACAGTTGGTTCTGCTACATCAGGGCTGTTCAAAGTGTGGCCTAGGGGCCGTTTGGGGCCCTATGAATTATTTCCTGGGAACCCTGAACCACAAGTTTAGCTTCTCAGCGTTTAAATAAATTAAATATGATAAAATGTTTGCTGAGGCTAGGCCTTTCAAAAAAGATTAAAACTAAAATCTTTCTAAAACAGAAAGCACAAACTAAAAAAACAAAAATGAACTTAATATTTTGCTATCAATTTAATATGAATGTAAATAAGGCCATTTTTATATTTTATGCCAGATCTGCAGTGTTTTGTAAAACTATTGTATAAACTGTTGAGCAGGAAAACAATGTGATTGGTTTTGCATTTTTAGTGAATTTTCCACCTATTATGTGACTAATATTCCACTGAGAACCAATCAAATGTTAGGGGAAATGTCAAAATTGGAAAAAAAGCAAAATGCAAAAAATCTACTTATGCAATGAGCAAAAAAATGACTTTTCAACAAATGTTTTTGGACTGATCTTGCCAAATTTCATAAATAATTTGACAGAAGATCTGTTCTTACAGATTGAAGCATCTTTTGCAGAGCAAAAGATGCTCTGCAAAAGCATCTTTTCTTCTCAGCTCAGTATGAGGAGAAGAAAACAAAGGTGGAAGAGTGAACAATAATGCCTAATAATTTGTCTAAGAGGGTAAATGTTACATTTGATCAATTTTCAAAGTAACATAAAAGAGCCAGGGCTGCACAGTGGCGCAGTTGGTAGAGCTGTTGCCGTGCAGCAAGAAGGTTCTGGGTTCGATTCCCGGCCCCGGTCTTTCTGCATGGAGTTTGCATGTTCTCCCTGTGCATGTGTGGGTTTTCTCCGGGTACTCCGGTTTCCTCCCACAGTCCAAAAAAACATGACTGTTAGGTTAATTGGTCTGTCTAAATTGCCCCTAGGTGTGTGTGTGTGTGCGCATGGTTGTGTGTCTGTGTTGCCCTGCGACAGACTGGCAACCTGTCCAGGGTGTACCCCGCCTCTGGCCCGGAACGTTAGCTGGAGATAGGCACCAGCACCCCTCCCGACCCCACTGAGGGACAAGGGTGTTCAGAAAATGGATGGATGGATGGACATAAAAGAGCCTTTAGCAGCAAAATATTTTTTTTACCTGCTGAAGATGTTGCTAACAGACTCCAACCAAAAAAGACTGAATGTGAAATCTGACTCAAAAGGGGGTTCAGAACTATTTTAATGTAATGGGGTGCACACAATAACTGGTAACCGAGTTATTGCTTTTCACCAACAAATGTTAGTTTTTCAGTTAGATTTAACATTATATATGGGAACTAGAAAATAGTTCTAGAAATAATTAACATGGTATTGTTTTGCTTAAGTCACACAGGTAGCCAGGATTACCTTAGATTAAATACAGATTACAGATTAAATACAGATTGTTTAGATCAGTTCATGAACAGTTGACTGTGTTTTTAAAAAGAGTTAACGGTTTCAGAGGCAGTGACATTGCCTTAATTTGATTTTTCTATGTGAAAAAAACAACACATTTTGAACCAAAGTGATGAAGACATTGGAAGGAAACTTAATGTGGATGGTGGTAAAACCAAATATTCACATCTAAGTAAATGAAGGTCATTTATTTTAAAGAAATTTTGATTTTGATTAATTAAATAATGAAACAGCTCTGGACTCTCAAACTTTTTGTCACTGATTTTACTTAGACTTGGAATCTTTGTAGCTTTTTTTCTGGTGTTACAGTGATTGACAGTTTGGACTAGGATTATCCCGTTTTAGCTCTTTCTTAAATGAGTTGTAGAAAATCTAATCTTGGTAGGTGATACAGGTCCTCTGAGACTTCACCTACACCGAGAACGTAAAAGTCAGCCTTCATTGAAAGGTCATGTGGAAGTTACAATATTAATTACAACCCAAAGTTATTGGTCTCCCGAGATCCTGGCAGTCTCCATATGCACAATAAGCTCTGTATATCAGTACAATTAACCTCTCAGTAATCTGTTAGAAGAATGATAATGATCCAGCTGTCTGTCAAATGTAAGTGGAACACATTCACTGACTTTACAAAGTGGTTTATTTGCACCCACCTCATGAAATGTAGTCTCATTTACTGAAGCTTCATCTCTTCACCTTTGGCCTCTACGATGTACGTCTGTTTTAGCATTCACATGGGCCATCAAACCCACCCAAACCAATTAGAAGAAAAACTAACTAAAAACTTGCCAATGTCAATAAAGCTGATGTATTTTATTGTGAATGAAGTGAGGCTTTTAGCAGCAGCTAAAGAAAAGTGTGAATAAAATAAAAAAAATAGTTGAGGTTTTTCTAAAGAGTGGCAAGATTTTTATTCTGAAAGCATCACTGAAGACTATAATTTGCACAATAATTGGATTTTTTAAAATATATATATATACACACCATATTTTAAAGCCAGAAAACCTAAAGATAGTAAAAATATGAAATAAAAACCAATCTGACTTTCTGTTGGTTATAAAAGCAGGTAAAGAATTCTAAATCACACTTTTCTGAAAGAAAAAGAGGCTTTTGTGTCACACACTCTTAACTCAATGTGCACCTTCAAACATCACCAGAAATCTGAAAACATAATCACTGAATGGATTTATTTCTTCCCAAGAAAGAGCTTTGCTGCAAATGTCTAAATAAATGTCTGACCATTCATAGGACCAATCAACTGTGGGTGTTGCGTTTGAGCAGATAGTCGGTATGGTATGAAAAAAAACTCTCTTTTCTTTGAAGTGGCAGGAAACAAATTTGTTCTGTGTCTAAACTAAATGGAGAACTGTGGTTTTTCTATAGCCAAACCACATAATGTTGAAGAAAAACCAACTACAAGCTAACCTCAATTGTTTTTGGCCTAACAGTCGGTGTCAGAATAATATCAGATAGCTACATAACCAGAGGTGGGCACTGCTAACTAAAAGGTTTGATGTGCAAACACTAAAAAACTAATCATACACATTATAGCACACAATATTTATAGCACTAAAGTGCTATAAATATTTGCCATTTGTAAATTACAATGTTATAGTTTTATACCAACAGAAGTTGGGGATTTTAGTCGCCCTTCAGAAATAAAAAGAAGAAAAATATATATTTGGTCTTTGTTCCTGCCAGTATCCTAAAAATAAATTTAATATGAATTCTATTGCTCTGCATATACAACATTTGAACAAATGAACCTCTGATGAATTTGTTGGAGGCAAATAAATCATAAGTTGTGACTTCTTGAGCAAAGCTGAACCAGGAAAAATAGATTTCAAACATAAAGACAGGCAGGTGATTAAAAACTAAAAGCTGCTGTAGGAAAAGCCGCTCAAAAGCCTTTTAATGTCGATGTCCTGCAGCTCAGGGTTTCAAAGCAGAAAGTAACTGCAAAAAATTTCTCCACAAAGTCTAAAAGGTTAAAGGTTTTATTTATAATTATTGTAATTTAGCTCAGAAAAATTTGAAACATCATTAAAAAAGTGGACTCTTTAGCATTCACTATGCAAAACTACATTTAGTACTGCTTAGCTAATCTGTTGAAAGTCAAGTGTTTGTCCAATTATACCCAATAATAATTATGTCAGCATCTTCCTACATGTAAAAATGATCAGCTGCTTATGCAGACATACAGCTTACAACGCAGACAACCGTTGGCAAACTGTGGCATCCAGATCAAGCTTTATATGGAGATTATTGTTCTTTTACAACCAACTATTAAACTAAACGCTTAGCTTAACATAGCATTTTGAACCAATTTGTAATTGCTGTTTACCTCGTCATAATGTCTAAAATCTTCATAACGATAGTTAATTGGAGGGAACGTTTTGGATTTGGAGGCCACACCTGTCAAAGCTTTTCTTTTTCTTTGCCATCATGTGAATTGCATAAAACTCCAGATACTTCAGAAGGTAAATCATGTTTATCAGCACCAGGTAATTAAAGTTCAGTATCTGCTCTTTCTAGCTTCATTTTTTGTTTCAACCTGCTCCTTAGGGACAGAACTGCATCCTCAGTAGTTAAATCACCCATGGAATAGTTTCTAACTGCATCCATCTGCTGTTTGGTGCTGAGAGGGCAATGTACTGTACAATGAGCTGAAGCTCATGGCTTCACATTATCAAGGTGAGCTGCAGATTTGAGTGATGATTCAATGTAGATCACCAACTGTGAGTGACCTTTTTTCTCGCTATCACATTGCTTTGCAGCTGGTTTGACACATTTTACTGCTACTGTGAGCAAACTTTGATAATACTCCCCAGCCACTTAGGTTTGTATCAGCTATGAGGTCTCTTATTTTACAGCCTGCAGCAGTTAGGACTGATGTGAAGATTTTTTCTCCTTTGTGAAATTACTCAAATTCAGTCATATTGGATAAAGAGCATCTGTGGCACAAACTCTTAAGTGGATTTGGGTCTGAACTTTAACCGGGCCATTCTACCCCCTTACAATGCCTTAATCTAAACCATTCCATAACAGAGCCCCATGTTTATGGTCGTCCTTTTGGAAGATGAACCTCCATCCCAATCTGAAGTCTTTTGTTGGATCTAATATGTTTTCTTCCAGGATTACTTTATTTTCTGCCATCCATCTCCCTTCTCTTCTCTTACAAGCTTCCCAGTCCCTGTTGAAGATCCGCCTTCAACATGTTAGCTGATTTTCCATCAATCTGATGTCACTGACAATCTTTAGATATGCTAAAGAAGAACATGCAAACTTCATGCAGAAAGCCCCTGGCCAGGATTCAAACCCAGGACCTTATTACTGCAGGAAAAGCATGCAACCAACTGCTCCACCGTATTTTAATTTTATTTTTGCTAAAGGAAATAAATGCACAAGAAGTTAAGTCATGAACCATATTCTTTCTAGTTCACAGGAATGTTCTGCTTTATGTTGGTTTATTGGATAAAATCACAATAAAACTCAATAAAGTTTGTGGTCAAAATATAAAATGTAGTAAGGTTTAAGTTGTTTGAAAAGCTACTGCAGGCACAGTATGATGATAAATTACTTAAAGAGAGAAGTAAAGATGTAACCTTCTTACCATTCACTTGGAGAATGTGGGTCTGAAACAGTTTGTCATATCCATCGGCATGACAGGTGTAGTTACCCATGTGGGTGGTGGTCACCTTGGTGACGTACAGTGAGCCATCATCCCCAAAATCCTACCAGAGAAAGAGGACAGACAGAGCTTCAATCACCTGGAGAAACCCCTCAGAGCCTGGAAACAGCAGCTGTGGCTGAATCCAGGAAAACGAACTGTTTCAATGAAAATGCAACAAACAGCAGTGCACAGATGGAGATCTGGAAATAAAAGGATATGAAACTTATCACAGCTGTTGGCAAAGGCACATTGTGAAGCAAACCTACATCAATCCATGACAAAAGCTAAACCTGTTATCTATCAAAATCATATTTAGAAGTAACCATTTACTCATATAGGACATTTTTCCACAGCAGATGACTGTGATCTGACTCAGAGTGCAGCTACAATTAATTACTGCAGAAATCACTCTTTACTTCATTCAGCGCAACAACTGGCTAATGTACTGCTGCAGACATTATCTAAATAATTCCAGCTACACTTTTTAAACATTAATGTCCCTTAAAAAAACAAAAAAAGTCAGTCCCCTACAGCATTCTCATTTAATAAATGCATGCAACTATTCCCAGGCTGCTTCGTTAAAATAGAACTTATACATTGATCATGCGGATATAACTAAAACATGATGAATCCATGCCATGTTGTGATTATTAAACCTGTGAGCAAAATAAAGTTATTTCTGAAAAAAGAAGAGCAAACAGAATGATGAACTGTTCAGGCTGCAGACAGAAGCCCACAAAGCTAATGAGCCTGATGACGGTGCAATCCGCCGGGCAGAGGAGGAACAGATGCCACCTTGTAAAGACCACACGGCAATAAACCGAACACCACACTGATTAAGGAAGTTTTGTTTTATGCGTTTGCTTTTTCGAATTAATAACAGAATTATTTCTCTTCCATGAGCTAGCAGTGGCATAAGATCTTTGTCAAAATACAACAATCAGTGCAAAAGTTTTATATCTTAGTAGGCTTTTAGATGGGAGGGTTTGAAAGGACGTTGATTCTGAGTTTTTTCCCTCCAGTAATGATTTTATTTCTTGCTTTAAATGCATGCAGTGATTTTAGCTATGTGTGCTTGCAGCAAGATGCTTCATTTAATAGATTTGTTATGTTTCCTCTTTCAATCTTGAACAGTTTTCTTTAATCTATACCCCCATTTAGTTACATGCTATATATTAAAATGTAATCTGGAAATTTAATTGCTACAGCACATATTACATTTCATATCAATAATATGGTTTTCAAATAAGATATTTATTACATTACAGAATTTAATCTTTGTAAGTTATTTCAACTTATACTTTGTCTTTTACATAATAAAGCAGAGAAATAAGAGATATTGATGTAGTTCTTCATTTTAAACAGGAAGAATTTATAGTTAGTGGGCTCTTAAGTTTAATTCATGTGAAGACAAGTCTGCATTCTAGAGTGTGATTACTTTATTTATATTAAATAAATATACCTGAAAGAAACAGAAAAACTAAGGTTACAAAGGTAAATCTGACCCAAATTTGATTCTTTTGTGAAGTCTACATTCTTCTTCTGCAGAATAAGAATGAATGACCCCAAACTCGACCCCAAAAATTCAGATTCTGGGGCTGCAATGACCTGCACTTTGGGGTCGGAAACCGTTCACTCAGAAGTCTGAATGCGGTCCATCATTCAGTCATGTGAACAAATTTCACCAAAAAAGAAAAAAAAAATCAGAATGACCATCTCAAACTGCTGAGTAGACGTAGGCCAAGTTGCTCATAATGAAAAGACGTTTTTGAAAGAATGAGAGTTCTGCAGCTTTCAAATGCACCACTGTAATGAAGCCAAGGTGGCAAAGCATTTCCATTCTAAAGTGACATGATCTAACAAGACTGAATCTGGCTCAGTGTTTCTCATTCCTTATGCCTAACACTGTTTTAATTTGCAAAAATATTATCTCACTTCTAATTACAGTTCTCATTTTACATTTGCTTACATCCTACAAGCACTTTAAACTATATTTTCCAGTAAATAGTTGACAGACAAGTTGGGAACATCAGGCATCCTGTTTATGAGTGTTCAGTGTGTTTATCATTTTATTCTCCTGAGCTCCAATCTGACTTCTGAACCCTGGATGACTGAAGCATCAGAGCTTCACAATACAAGGGGAAATCGATGGTACCTTTTGGGCTTCTTGGGCTGAGAGCATATTGTGTCACCTTCTTAAATGAAAAATGAAGGCGGGGGAGAAATGAAACTCAGAGGGGTGGAACGAGTCACGGCGGAGACTCTGTCGACATGATTCCTCCACCTCACCTCATCACCCCCACCTTAGCTATCAGGAGCACCCAGCTTCCTGCGGACTGAACAGGCCAGGGTAGGACCGTTCAGGAGAAAGGTAGACAAGGGCGGGTGGAGGAGGATTTACAAATAGGCCACAACCCTCAAGAAACCATAATTAATAAAGCTGCCAGAGCTGGGTCACCTCTGAAGAGGCATTGAAGGGGCAACTCATGGGACAGCTGACCTCCACCAGTGACGAGAGATTTCAAAGAAATTTCCTGTCAGTTCACAATCTTTTTTTAAGAAGGCAAACTGAGATGAAAGTAATACCCTATTACTTTAGTCTGCCAAAAAAATAAACTTTTACAAAATGGAATTTTTTCTAGGAATTTACATTAAAGTTTCACCCTGGTCTAAAAAAGTAAAGCCACAGTGGATTTAACTGTATTACTTACAGCTTTGCAAAATTCTGCAAACATAAAACTATTCTTTTTTTGCAGGTTTTAAGTACATACCATGTATAATCACTTTGAAATTGCTGGGCACATTTTTCTTTTTATTTTAATAAAGAGAGAATTTCACTTTAAAAATGTTATGAGTTAGGAATAATCTGCATGTTACAGGCACTGTTCCAGCTTTGTGGGCTTTTTGTTAGTATAATGCATTAATACCAAGCATAAACACAGCACAAAAAGCAGAAAGCCCTACCTGAGATGGGATCTGTTGAAAAAACACGAAAGGTTAAAAAAATTAGAGGGTGACTTTTTTCACAACATTTAAGACACCGTAATAATATTTAAAATAGCCTAGACTAACAAGACTAGTGCAGTTGGTGAATTTTGCAGGAAAGTAAAAATGTTTTCTTTTTCATTGGTGGTAAATATATTATAAAACAGACATTCAACACTGAAGTAAAAATCAAATGTTTACTTCATGGCAGTTTGTTATTAGAAAATCCCCTCATCTCTTATCAACAAGTTAACAACACATATTGTTATTGTTCAAAAAATGTAAGATTTCTTCTGCTCTTTTGAAATAGTACTTATAAATTGTAGATTATGAATTTTGCAGAAGCGTTACCAGAAAACGTGCACATTTCTTAACACCAAATAAGTAAAAAAAAAAAAAAAAAAAAGATCTTTTGAAATACTGCCTATCTGCTGAGACACAAGAAATTTAAATATTGCAAAAGCAAAAATAAGATGTTTACATTGTGGTGATTCGTTACCAGGTAACGCATTCATCTCTTAGCAACAGAACAACAAATATTGTCATTGTTCAAAAACCATAAGATTTCTTCTTCTCTTTTGAAATACTACTTATGAATTGTAGTTGGTGAATTTTGCAGTAAAGTGAAAATGTTCTTTGTCATAGGTGTAAATATATTATAACAGACATTCAACACAAACGTAAAAATCAGATGTTCACTTCGTGTCACTTTGTTACCAGAAACGCACTCATCTCTTAGCAACAAATTAATAACAAATGTTGTTATTCTGCTCTTTTGAAATACTACTTATGAATTGCAGTTGGTGAATTTCAGGTATAAATATATTATAAAACAGACATTCAAAACAAAGTAAAAATCAGATGTTTACTTCATGGCAGTTCGTTATCTGAAAATGCGCTCATCTCTTAGCTACAGAACAACAAATATTATTATTAACCAAAAAAATAAGATTTCTTGTCCTCTTTTCAGATACTACTGAA
>NW_015112875.1:278263-345505 GCF_001443285.1 Poecilia latipinna | reverse complement strand
TAAATATATTATAAAACAGACATTCAAAACAAAGTAAAAATCAGATGTTTACTTCATGGCAGTTCGTTATCTGAAAATGCGCTCATCTCTTAGCTACAGAACAACAAATATTATTATTAACCAAAAAAATAAGATTTCTTGTCCTCTTTTCAGATACTACTGAAGAATTGCAGTTGGTGAATTTTGCAGAAAAGTGAAAATGTTCTTTGTCATATGTGTAAATATATTATAAAAAGACATTTAACACAAAAGTAAAAATCAGATGTTTACTACGTGGCTCTTTGTTACCAGGAAACATGCTCTCTTAGCAACAGAATAACAACAAATAGTGTTATTGTTTAAAAAAAAACTTCAAAAAATTTCTTTTGAAGTTGGTGAATTTTGCAGAAGAGTTAACATGTTCTTTGTTCATTGGTGTAAATATATAATAAAACAGAAATTCAAAATAAAAGTAAAAATCAGAAGTTTACTTCGTGGCACTTCATTGCCAGAAAACAAGCTCATCTCTTAACATCAAATTAATAAGTAATGGTATTGTTTCTAAAACAAATAAGCTCTTTTTAAATACCGCCTATCTGCTGAGACAAGAAATTTACAGCTGGTAAGTATTGCAAAAGTAAAAATCAGAAGTTTACTTCGTGGCACTTCATTGCCAGAAAACAAGCTCATCTCTTAACATCAAATTAATAAGTAATGGTATTGTTTCTAAAACAAATAAGCTCTTTTTAAATACCGCCTATCTGCTGAGACAAGAAATTTACAGCTGGTAAGTATTGCAAAAGTAAAAATCAGATGTTTACTTCGTAGCAGTTTGTTACCAGAAAACGCACTCATCTCTTAGCCTATCATTAGTAAGCTCTTATGTCCAACAGTTTTCCTAACCTGATTTATAACTATAATATTTTCCCTTGATATTCCATTCCATAAATGCAAAACTGAAAGAGAAAATGCATGTAAGCCACATGCATTTTCCCTCATCTGAGCCACTTTAGCATCCTAACAGCATTGTCCTCGCAACTTAAACTGTAGATGTAAGATTAATGTTTACACACCTGCACACGTTTAAAGTTTACCAGTCTTTCTTTTGCTTGGCCCCCGGGTGAAGACTGAATTACTGGCAGTGTTGGATGATGATGCAATAGTCAGCAACGGTCAGCTTCATGGAATTACAGTAAGCTGCTTTGTCAAAATTTAGAGAGACTCTATTGGACTCCAGGATACCAGCTCCCTCGTGGGATTAGTGTGCAATTTACTAGATCAGAACGTAGTCAAAAACTTTGAAAATAACCATGTTCTAAACTGGGAACGCCTGTGGGATTACACAGTAAACGTCTCATTTACTCACAGGAATATGACTAATCAATGTTGGCAGTGGATGTTCAGAAATATTTCCAACAAGCAATTATACTAAATTTGTCTGCAAGGCATTTTAGAATGTGTTTGTGGGTGCCAGGTGCATGTGAAATCCATTCTTGTCTATGAAAAGAACAGCAATGATCGACTGGAAGCTTGAGAGCCAAAAATAAATCTGGATTAAGCCACTGCATAGTCCATCAGGGGTTCAGCTGGATATGGTTTGGTTTGCACACAGATCTGAACAGTGTTCAGCTGATGCTGTGCATCATGCTGAATCACATGCTCTTAGTGTTTAGAGGTAATCCACACAGCAGCAGAGGCTGCAAAGTCAGGCTTAAAGTGCCAACATCAAAACAACTGCATATGTTGTAAAAGCACATGAAGTACTCTCAGTCTGAGGATACAGATTAACTCAATCACTTTATGAAACTCCACAAACAGAAAACCAACATGCTGAGAGCTCTAGAAACACAAAACAAAACCATTCATTAAATGAATAAATTGAAGAAATGCAACGCTTTTAGTCCTAGTGAAGTATTAATTACATTTATTCTTTACATTGTTGCTTTTAAAGGTGGAGAAGGAGGGAGTGTGTGTGGAGAGGTGGTGGTGTGGGGAGTCAGATCATTGAATGGTTGTAAACAGCATAATGGTGTAGCATTATGATGACATGCTGAAGGAGTGTTTGAAAGAGTATGAGCTTCTTAAAGAGACAGAGGCCCGATTTCAAGGTGTCAAATTACAAAGTCAAATTTCTTTTAAGTTATGTTTGAAAAAACAGCATTTTCACAGCAATGGAAGGAAACATAGTTACTTGATGTTGCTATAGAAATGCATAATACCCCAACTAATTAAACATAGGTACTTTTCATCTAAATTATTAAATCCTTCTTTAAAACTCATTAATAAAGAAGAAGCTGTCATTTGTCTAATTTAAATGCCCTTTTATTATGATTTGATTAAAGCATATTTTGTTCAAATCTACCTTTAAAGTAACTAGAGTTCATACACATTTTCCCGTTATACATACATTTTACAGTGAAGTTCAGGGATCTTCAGTGGGTCTCTAAAGGCTTCTGGCTGCATCTCTTTCCAAGATTTCCCAAAACACCTTGAAGGCAGTTTGTGTTTTTTTTTGTTTTTTTTATGTGTGGGATTGTCAAATTGACATGTGTCAATATGACAGTGCGATGTGTGTGTGGGTGTTCAGGTGGACTGACATGTGCCTTTAACAAAGAGACTTCTTTTGTCCGTCTAACATAAAAGAGAAGCCGTAGGGTGCTGCACGATTTTCATGTCTTTGTGATGTTTTCTATCACGAAAGAAACTCAGGAGCTTTTTCACTGTTACTACTAGTTTTACGATTACCTGGTAGAACAAAGCGCTTGACAAAACCATTTTGTGACTCCAAACTTGTATAATTTAAGAATAACTGGAGCTGGTTTCATTGAAGAATTTCCTGCAAAACTTACCTGTGGCCTTTTTAAAATCAGTGCTTTGAAATGGGAATATTGTGAATAAGCATATCCTTTCCTTCAGATGTAATGCCAAGACTTTTCTTTGACAATGTCATGACTACTTTAGTCTCTAAGAACTGTGCCTATATGCACGATTTGGATAGGGGGGTGTTTTTATAACTCTTATTTCTATATGCAGATTAATAATTTGATTTTGTGTTGTTTGGTGTAGCAGCTAAGTGAGCTCCTTCAGGTTGCAGTCAGAGCAGTTGTGGGACAGAATGTAAACCACAGACGGAGAACCAAGACGGCAATAAATTACTTGCCGTCTCACTGGCATGACGTTGGTGTGATTAGTTTGCAGCCTTGTCATCAGGCAATTCTGGCTTGTTTTGCTTAAAATCCTAAAATGATCAATCCACACAGTTCAACAGCAGAAGATGATGGATAAACTGCCACTGCTCCCACCAGACTCTTTCATTGATGATGACAATCAACCAGCAGATTCTCCCTACAGAAGCTCTGGGTTTGCTTTTCTAAGAATGGGAATTCTCAAACTCCCATCATGCATCTAAAGGAGCTCAATGAACACCAGGAAACCTCTTGAAGTTCAGTTCTTCAATTCAGTTTTGTTTGAACTAGGCCAGAAGCCAGAAGCCTTCTTTACTTTAAAGAAGGCTTCAGACCTGCCTATAACCAGAAAAATAGCCTTGTTCATGATTTTAGTATCGTCAGTAACTTCCAACCTGTTATCAGTTTGTGTACATTTGCAAGTCTGTGCTAATCTTCATTGCCTCCAGTAGACTTGGAATGTGTAAATGGTATATCATCATCCTGCCACAATCCTGTGGGCAGTAATCTGCTCCCATATGTTTAAGTGTCCTAATTATGCAAATGAGCCACCCATTAGAGGTGCAGCAAGATTTAGAGGGCCACTGATAGAAGGATGCACCACAGCTTGGTCCCTTGTCTCATGACAACTCAAAGCATGCTCATTTGATGTTGCATTGTTAGGTGCTACATATTAGATAAATTATAATGTTATAATGCATTTCTTCCATCCATCATCCCATGCAGGAAGCTGGTAAAAAATGATGTCCAAAACACAAGAGATGGAAAACTGAGGTGTTTGAATTTTGCAGTCATTATTGTCATTACTGAAAAACCCCAGACAAAGCCTTTCCCAGAATAATGAACATCTCTTGACAGCAGACTCTTTCATCCTTCAGTTGACATTTGAATTAAAAATACACAGAGCAAGATCTGATATAAATCACTCAGGGAACAGACAAGTATGTGCAAAGAGCAGACAGAGACCACCCATGGACAGGACACCGAACTCTACTGCATGTCTTCAGGCAATATCAAAAAGATGAAACAAAACCTAGTTGTATTGAACCCACAAAAACAAGAAGAGAAAAAGTTGTTTGCCAGGAATAAAAAAAAAAACACTTCAAAGCTTCTTTTGACCCTGCAAAGCCTCAACTCACTTTGCAAATCCTCCTAAAGATACTTACAGTGCTTTTAGTTTACAACTATTTTTACCCTCATATTGTCAAAAAGCAGAAACATATCACAAAAAAATGACAGAAAGAAGCGTTCAGCAGAGAAGCTGTTGGACTCGTACCAGCAGTTTGAGTACTGGTTTTTATGGGCGACACACATCACACATCACTGACAAACAGAACCAGCAGCTCATGGTGCCAAAGATGACTGGCAACACCTGGGGGCCTCTTACTTAATTTAAGGGTCGTCAACATTCAACATAACATTAGTGGCTTTGCTGGATTCCCTTTATCTACTATGCCACTGTTGATTTAACTGTGCACTGTAATATCACACTCATCTTTGTGATTTCTGAAAAAAAAAAAAGTTTAAGGTAAATGGGGACTCAATCTGAACTTCATCACAAGTTTTCTTACTTCTTTGATGTGGAGGAAAGTAAGACATATGTCAGTCTGGGGCTGTGCACACAGATTAACACACTCACTCACACACAGTTATGAAAGAAGGTCCTTCCTCCAGGGCTGAAGCCCTTAGGTATCCCCTTTCATCTTCTCTCATTGTCTCTGTCACTCCCACCAATTTCTAAACAGTCACCAAGAACACAATCTGACATACTGGATTATAGTCAGCCATACAACACAAAGGCAAACCATTATATATACAACTCGAAAGCAGAGAAGCTTCTAAAGTGATGAAATTAACCAAATTGTAAATGATATTTGAGATTATCCAGTAATGTTAGCATTATTTAGGATTGTTAATGATCCATGTTGCAATCTAATTATTCTAATTTTTTGTTCTGTTCAAAAGAAAAGGTAGCATCTCTTAAACTACTGCAGAATTGGTTGCAAAAATGAAAAAAAGAAAGAGATCACACCACACCATTTATAAGTCCCTGCTATGGCTACCTGTGTATTTTAGAATCAATCAGCTTTTAAATGATTTTCAAAGGCATTGACAATTAAAGTTCAACATATTCTTTATATTACATATCCAAATTCCTCCGGTCTTTTGAAAGACACCTGAAAAATAAAACTGGATAGTGAAGTATTATTTTTGGTTGTTGCCTGTAGAAAATTATTTCTGAAGCTATGAAGGCAAAAAAAGAAATAAAAAAACTTCCTGAGGTTTTTAAAAGCAAACTTGAGTCTTAAATCTCCAGTTTGGCTTTTACCTGATTTTAATAAATTATGTAATAATTAAACCTATCCCAAGTTAATTACAGTTGTAGTTTTATTATCCTTTAAGGATGGAATCAATTTTATTTATTTATTCAGTGAGTTTTATTGGTCAATTAATAAAAACCATCATCTGTTTAACTTGAATGTCAATTTGTTTAATTTCTTTTTATTTATTTTTTAATTACTCTTGACTATTTGTGAGTGTATTCTCTTATGAGTGTATTAGAATCTATGCTCTTTAGTATTTGTATTTCTATGCTGGTATCTCATCAACACGGCTGCATTTCTTCTGTCCATCAGCCCAGATGATCTTTATTGTCCCACGGAGATAAACCTGCATCACGCCTGTTCGCTTACAGATTTATGTAAGCTCCATTGTTAGCCTTTTTGAGCTCAACTGTTTTGTTTCTTTGATTGTTTTTATTCACCATTTCCTGTTCGTCTTATTTAAAGTACTTTGTCCACCTGAAATGTGTGTAAAAGTGATATAATGAAATCACCAGAACTACACAATAACCCACTAAACAGTGAGAAGTCAAACCTTTTTCAGTCTGTTTAGATTGAAGGACCTCTGCAGCTCTGCTGTAATGTAAGAGTGAAGCTGAAATAACATTTCTGTTCTGTACAGCGGCAGGTGGGCCTCTATGGACTAGACATATTTTTCTGTCACATCCTACATATCTTGATTTAACTGAGATCTGGGGGGATAGAAGGCCACATCAAGTTAAATTCATTGCCATGTTTCCTCAGATCCTTATCAAACCATTTCTTGCCAAGTGACAGGAGGTATTACCCTTCGGAAATAGATTGGCGCCATCAGGGAATAATGTTTCTATGACAGTGGCTTTCTTGTTTATAATAATGTTTATGTATGTGGTACATGTCAAACATTCACATCACAGCTTGGCTTTCTCCCAGAGCAAATTCTAGTGTCCATCTTTCCAACATAGGCATACATGGAGACTGACAGGAGGGCAGTTCTCTTTGTTCTATGATCGATTTCTCATGATCATATTGGTAGATATGAGTCGATCTGATTGATTCAATACAACCCGTTATAAAGGTACAGCAAAGTGTTAAAATGTTATTTGCATTTTTGAAGTTGTTGCAGTTATCATTTATGATGTCCCTTTGGTGTAAAATTTTTAATTCAGTGACAGAAAAGATCTTCATGTTGGCTTGGATTAACAGAGTGGTGCCACTCCTCAACTTTTTCTGTTCACTGATGTTTCACTGTGAGTTATTGTGATAACAATATTGGTCAAAACTAAGATTTTCTCTACTCTTTCATTTTATTATCTTAGTGGAAGCCAACTTTATTCTCTCTGAGAATAAAGTGACGAAAATGTGACGAAAATGTATATCAGGTGTTGGAATCAAAGACAGGGCAATGCAATCAAAGCATGAAAGGACTGGACCTAAAATCCAAAAGTTTGTGATTTTGCACACTAATACTGGAATAATGATGGTGATTAAACATTGTGCAGCTGTGACTTTCTGTCACTTACCTGTAGTCCGCAAGAAAAAAAAAAAAAAGCCTCATTTGGCAAAAACAAGATGCACTGACTTAGAGTGGAAACTAACCCGACAGTGAATGGTCTGTAAAGCAGGAAGTGAAGGATTTCTGCCCAAGCAGAAATTATTAACAAGAAGTATAAGTTTTTTAGATCTCTTCAAATCTGAAAAAAAAAACAGACACCAAAAAGGGAATATATTTTGTGCAATAAGTACCCAAGAACTCTAATTACTTCTAGCAGGTGTATTTTTTTAACCAAATTTTTGGATCAAAACACATTAAATTACTTGTATAGATAAGATTAAAGGTTTACTAGAAGTATAATCTGTTTTATTCCTTCAGCAACAGTAGGAATAAATGTGGCATTTCTGTATTGAAGAACACAAAATTAGACTAGGTTATTCTTCTTATATATATATATATATATATATATATATATATATATATATATCAAGGTTAAGCTGTAAAATTTCATATCAGCTGATCCTTATCAGAAACCCTAACATCAAAATTCAAAGGTTTCCTTCATCTTTAAACCGCTTGCTGTGTGTAATATCCCTTCCACTTTTTACCCAGGGCCACTCATGACTTTTTAATTAAGTTATGACTACTCAGCGAACATACACTGGCTTACTCTGCACTGAAGTTTAAAACAATTTTAAAAATTGAAAATAATGACAACAGGTTCTTACGTTAAGGTCCTCCAGGTTCAGGGAGTTTAGATACTGATTGTTCCTTTTCCATAAAATAGGCGGTCTCCGCTCTCCTGTGATGGCGCAGGTCATCACGGCGCTCTGCCCAACGGTAACTGTTGTGACGCTGACTTTCTGCTCATCTGGGAGGTTCAGCAGGTAAACATCTGTTTAGGAGGAAAAAAAGAAAGGTAAGAAATGATGTTCAGGTAGAGGAAGGTAAAGTAATGTAGTTGGTGGTCGTCTTCAAAGTGCTGGTGTGAGGACGCTTCAGTTGGACAGCAAAGAATCTTATTTTTGAAACGCAGCATGTTTCAAAACAACTGAATTATGAGGAGCGTTAGCATTAGCGTTAACCCAAAAGGTTACATCACCAGTTTGTTAGTATTTTGGATAGTTAATGTAAAAATGAATAATTCTTTTGATACCAACTGATATAAAATGCTTATATCCTAATATGTCTTTAGCCATATCACCGAGCTCTAATGAAGCTTGAGTAAAATCACAAAGTCTTGCTTTAAGATAGACTGTAGGTTTGTTCGATAGAGGGGGGACAGAAAAAGGGGAAGTAAAACAACTGAAGAAGATACTGAAGCAAAGGTAATTAGTTATAATCCACCTCTTAATACAAGCAACAGAAAATAGTAAATAAATTGGGCTAAAAGACAATAAATGTGAGATCTCTCATTTTGTTGAACATAGACTGGTCAGATAAAACAAAATACACATTTTTAATGTGTTTTTTTTGCTGTCAAATATTTACTGAAAGTCAATAAGTTTACAGCTCCAATTTTTTGATACCTTGGCTTTGAAAACAAACCCGACTCATTCAGGAAGCAGCTGCTCTTCTTTTCTGCTGACTGCAGACATCTCATCTTACTCGTGCTGCTTTGTAACTTGAAGCTGGCTTATTTTTAAACATGCTTACTGTCCTGCAAGATTAACACAAGTCAGACTTTTTGTTGTTTCTTAGTTGAGAAAACGGACTAAGAGAAGAATCTGTACCTCTGTTCACCAGAATTACTACATTCCTCTTCTCTGCATTCATGATTTAATTATAAAAGACCTGGTGGTCAGAAGGTAGGACAGCTTTGCTACCTGGTGCTTTGGAAGAGACCGTAAGGGCAGTGTACACTCATTCATTCTTTGGTATTATGTAATGTGGTCCGTGAGATGATGATTTTTAATCTTTCTCTTGGGTAATGAACAATGGAGCAAAAGGAAACAGAGACTCAATTTGTTCTGCTCCTCAGGGCATGAAATACAAAATCTAATGAAAGAGAAGGTCCAACAGACAGTGCTCACTTGCCACAGCCTGGAGAATAACGATGCAAGCACCTTTAATTAAAGTGAGACTGCTGTCGCTCGGAGACCAATGGCTTCTCAGATGTCTTTAAACTTGCCTTTGGTCTGCTGTATCTGTGTTTTTTTGCATCTAAACTGAGAACTGGGAAAACGTGTTAGATGTTCGCCAGTCAGACAGGAGACATCAGACGACTTGTTCCAAGGAGAAACTGCAATCATTACGCCATTTCCGACTGACTCATAATTTGTTGGGTTGTATAAAAACCTAATTAAAATACTTGCCTTCAAATTTAATTTGACATATTAAATGAATTAAAAGTAGTCAACTAGTTACAGTGGAACAAACAAACAGAAATCATCCCTGTTCCATCATTCTGCAGTCCAAACACATGCAGCACAGTTCCTGTCCTGCTCCAAAATGACCACCATTTCAGCCAACCCCTCCAACAGCTGACAGAGACTGGTCGTGATGAGCACCTAGAGGATGGTGCATTGGCAAGAACTTACATCAGACTGCATCAAATATTACAGGAGTTATTGCACAGTCCACAGCATATACAGTATAATTCAGAATCAAGCATTCCTAAAGAAAAAATAACTTCAGAATTGATGGTGGCATTGGATTTTTGGATTTTGGCAATTAAAGTGATACCACAAGTTTAGAAAAAGTCAGGAAAATTTTACATTTACTTATTAAAACATGTATGTTGATAAAAGCATTTATGTTCTTAACCCAAAAATCCTTAATGCCACTGAAGGGGTTGAGGAGACACCGGTTCTTATATATGTTTAAAGAAGTTGAGCTACAAAAGAGAATGACACTTTTTAAGTAAAGATGCAGCAAATTTTCCTTTATTTAATGAAAATTGATTTTTGAGTGGTTAACAATTTCTGATTAGCATCATGAAAAACTGAGACTACTTTCAGCACAACTCCAAAGAGGATCAAAGGTTTTGCAGTCCTCTCACAGTCAATCTTTGGAAAATTGTAGGAATATATTAAATTAATACAATTTGTATCTGCAATTACTAAAATGTCTATAATTTGTTACACCAAATTATTCCTATCTGTTTCGCCCACTGGGAAATCCCAGACTCCACACAGCAGGAACTTCAGGTGTTAGCTTCTTTAGCTCACTCTCAATAAACTGCCTGCATTCACACCAACGTTTAGAGATCATTATTATAGGTAATATTATGACCTCACTACATCAGGCTGTGTGTGCAATTGGCTGTCATTAGCATGTCAAAATATCAGCACATCTGTTCTTCATAAATTCATTGGGATGTGCTAATGTCTTTCATTTAGTTCCAAAACACTTATCGGTTGACAAAGATTTACTAAAGATTTATTTACCAATTTGAATATATTCCACTACTTTAGCCAATTTAAGAATCTGGTTGCCTGTTTACAATTTCTCCTCCTTTGTAGATAGCTTGCATTTTCTCGAATAATTAGTAAAAATGCATTTCTGGTGCTCTGTTTTTGTTCCATATTACACTTTATTAAGTTGGAAGTTAAAATCTACTTCTTGTGTTTGTAACATTGTTTGCAACACATAGGAATTCTGAAATCTGAAGAACTGTAAAAATGACCAAAAAAAGTCAAACAGAAAAAAAATATTCCTTAGTTAAAGATTGTTTCCTCCTTGTTTAACCACTGATAGTGTTATCATTTCATTTCACAATGATAGTTTGAGAGAGTATCCAATATAAGGAAGAGATTTCACACAGATTAAAAAAAATGATTAAAAGCATACAAACTACCTTGGCATGAAATATTTAATCTTAGCAACAGTAGAAAAAATAAAGATAAAAGATTAAAGCCAGTTAAGAATTGAAAAAATGGATCTTATATTAGTCACACATTAATAATTGTCCTTCTGACACTGATAACTGAGCACATCCACACCCAATATAGCCATTTGGAGCTCTTTGATGTGCCAAGGTTGTAGTGGGTGGATATGCTGACAAAAATCTCCTTCAATAATGTCCTCCCTAACCATTCAATTACAGCCTCCTTGTATCTTAATGCTTCTGGAATACGCTGCAAGCAACAAACTCGATTTGCCGCTGATCCCTGAGGGGATAGAAATGTGTGAAGTTATAGTGAGAATTTAAAGAAAGTAGGAAGACTGTCAACCAGGCAGGCTCCATCACAGCTTTAGCAGCTCGGTGGAGGAAGTAGTGGAGAAAAAAATAAAATAAAAATGAGGAATAGTATCCGACCTGAATTAGAAACTCTTCAGGGAGATGGGAGTCTGAGCTGCTGGAGCTGGTTCGGCCCAGCTCCACCTCTGTGAGAGATTTATCAGAGGAAGAAGTGGCTTTGCCTTCTTATTTCGGGCTGATTTGAAGCCGGAGGGACTGAGCCCTCTGGGAGGGATCAACCTCCACCATCCAACCTTTAATTAGTGATTAACGGGAAAGTCCAGACTTTTGATTTACTCTGCAGTTCTCCCAGGATGGGATGCTGGTCAGTGACACGGTGAGAGGTAAATCACCAATTGTTCTAGTGGCAACAAGCTTGTCAGAGAAAAACAGCTTGGGACCAGAGGATGGTGCAAAGGGCCAGCAGCATGAAGACAAATTACACCAAGGTTGCTTAACCAACCCTCTCACTCCATCCTCCATCATGCTCCGTTGAACTCCTTCTCAAATGCTGCTCACTCACTCACTCAGTTCCTCTTCACCAACTTTCACTCCTAACACACTTCTCTTCGTCTCCATGACATTCATTTTTACTAAGCTCACACAGATATGTCATTTCTTTATCTGATGGTTTGAACCGTTGGAAGCAGATATTTAGATGCAGGCCATACAGAGACTTTTTTTTTATCCCTTAACATCTGATATTAAATCAGACTGAGCTTTATTTCCATTTCAGGTCTTTTTGGAATTCTAAGATTATTTCTTTTTTGTTGAATGTCAAACTTATGCAAGTTTTGTTTTTACTTCAACTTCACATTTTATTTTGTAGAATTGTATTTTTAACTTCAATACTTAGGACAGATGTTTTCTTTTACAACAGAGTACTAGAGCCACTCTAATAAAAAATAAGTAAAAAAAGTACAATTACAAGAATAAGAGCCTACATTCATAATAGGCCTACTACAAAACTAAACATGTATGGGAATAAAGTCATACTATTACAAGAATTAAGTCATATTATGACTTTCTTCTTGTAAAGCAGAAATCTTGCATACAGAAACCGTATTGTAAATACTCCAATACTGGAATATTTTCTAAATGTTATCTCCAGTTTTTTCCCCCCATTTGTCATTAGTTGCATAAATTATTTGAAAAGATTCCTGAACCGTAAATGAACTTAAACCATTTAAAAAGAAGCGCAAATGACGACAATTCATGCTTTTGCATTTTATTTTAAAATGTGCAGAAATTCGGAAACAAGGAAATTCACAGCAAAAACACATGAAAGCTCAATGTGGCCATAATAATTATTAGTATTCAGAGGCGAAATGAGTCAACACAAATTATAGAAACAATTACTTTATCACAGGCTTCAAAAACGGCCTCAACACGGTCTTTCTTGTACATGAAAGTTGTAGTAAACACATCATGTATAATATTCAATATGCAGTCACACCATGTTTCAGACTTTAAGCATTCATTTTTCCCCACACATCCTGAAAACCGAAACAAAACAAAGCAACAAAAATCTTAATTGGGATAAAGTCAGCTGCAGGATAAAAATAATAAATGTGCATAAATATATTGTTTAAAATGTTTTGTTTTGTTTAAATTTTTAATCTAGCCTTTGATTTTTAAAGATAAGTCAATTCATACATAGTATTTCAAACCGGACACCAAACAGGACTCAGAGATGCAGAATTTTCACCATATTTGTTGTAATGAAGCTTCTGCAGATTTACCTGATATTCTGAATCACCGTTTCAGTTTCAGTCGAGGAGAATGTGACACAGCTGTCTCTGTCCTGCTGCTGCCACTGAAAGAACAGACATCTGACTGTACCTTCAATATATTGCATCAGGAAGGACAGATACTTTTCTTCAGTTCAATCTGTATAAAAGTTCAGTTTTAGTTTCTGGCGCAGATGTTCGAGAAAGGAAAGGGAGCCTGGGCTTAAAGGCTGGCAATGACCTCTACATATTGAGTTATTTAAATAAAAATTAGATTTTTTTTCCATTTCACATCCATCCTACTTTCAGCAAGTTTTCCCTTTAATTTTTTGGTTTTATTTCATATTCAGTTTGATCTTGTGAAATAATCTATAATTTTCTGTTTTAATTCTATCATATTTTATATCTCATCATTTAGTTTCCCCTATAGTTAGAGTGTTTTCTGTAAAATTGTGACATTTTCATGACGTTTATATTAGTCTCTTGGGGTTTTCTCATGATATTATGACTGTCTATTAAAGTTAATGACAATCACTTTATTTACTCGGTTCATCATTCTGTGAAGTGATTGAGCTACATTATGTTTTCTTTGGTTCTAAATTCTATAAATCACATTACGTATGTCGGGCTACATTGCATGAAAACATGCCTTATGAATAAACTTTTAAAACTTTACAGGAAACAGTTTGATCTTAAAACCAAATTGGTTAAAAGAAGAAAAGAATAAAATATTCCAAGATGATTTAATATTCTGTTTCGACTCTGACACAGGATTTCTAATCAAACTCTCATGCTTTGACCTTAAATCATTTTGATCATGAGCGCTCTTTCTGCATGTTATGTTTGTATTTCATCATAAAAAAAATAATGAAAAAGTCTACAATCTGGACCCTGTTTATCTCAGCTTCACATCCTTTAATTTCAACCCAACAAGCAGATCTCTGTTTGCTTTGATGGCTTAACTTCAATTCTGCATCGTCCGAGGCAATCATCCGCCACACTGCACAGGTGAATTCATCAGTATGAATCACTTCATGCTGATAAAGAACTAAAACATCAGATTCTGCACCTTTGATGTGGAATCTGAACGTTTCCACTTAAATTTAATTATTTTATCACTTTCAACAGAGACGATCACCGACACGACGAGCGGTCTAGAGGATTAATCGGCTTCCTGTGCTAGAGTTCCTGTTAACAGTTTTTTTTTTTTTTTTTTGTTCCAGGAAGGAACAACAGTGTTTTGGCAGAGAAAAACATGTTATTTGAGGTGATAATCATCTCCGTTCTCCTGAGAACATTGTCATTGGAGTGTCAGGTATTTATTTTAGCATTTCAATTCAGAAAGGAAAGCTTAATATTTATTACACGTAATGATCTATTTCAAGTATTTTTTTGTTAATTGTGATGAATATGGCTTTCAGCAAATGAAAACTCAATTCGTCATATTATTAGAAAATTAAATTCAACCAATAAAACGATTTTGATGAAGAAATGTGAGCGTGTACCAAGAAAAATAAAGTTCATTATCTCTAAAGTTGTAGTTGCTGTCTGTACTTTGTGAGTTTCCCACAAACTGTTAAATGCTCATTGCTTCCCATCCTCTCAAGGTTTCCATTATTCCTGATGCTTGAGCAACTTTTGTTTTTATTCCACTCACCTTTCCATTTCTGAGAAACTGAATTTTCTATAAAAAATGAACACTGATCAGAGACAAAAGATCCAACTTTGCAAAGCTATTAAATGCAGCTGCTGAAGCAACCTGAGCATCCACAACTCTCATCAGTCATAGGCTGATCATCTTTATTGCGCTGCATGCATGGCTGAAGCAATGCACAGAAAGGAAGCTGACTGACTGCAAATACTGCACAGTGAGTATACATCTCACAAGGTAGATTTTTTTTATTCTGCAAAGCATTTTTAGGCTTCATTCCAGTCCATCCAAACTTCATTTATAAGCAGTGAAAACAACCTGAACAGGACCAAATTGCTATACAGTTAAATAAGTTAAAAAGCAAAAATCAAAAGCATTAAAAGTCAAAAAAATACAAGCAATCAGCCAAAAAAGCAGCACGAAAATCATCTAAAAATATAAAAATGACCTAAAACCAACATCTCATGTTAGAGCAAACAAATGGGTTTTAGGAATTTTAAAAACAGACAGAAGAGATGCCTGTCAAATTTCCAGGAAATCTTTTCACAATTTGGTAGCTGCTACAGCAAAAGCATGATTTCTTGTAAGTTGCAATCAGCTGATCAGCTGACCTGAGAGCTGGTGGGTGTATCAGCCGGACAGAATGGGGCAAGGCCCTGGAGAGCTTTAAAAGCCAATAAAAGAATCTTAAATCTTAGTGAAAGGAAGATAAAATGGGAAAATGTGCTCAAACTTCAAACTTCTGAGTGCCAGTTAAATGACTAGCTGCAGCATTTTGTCACCTCTGGTGACACGTGATGGACGGAGCACTGACCCCTGCATTACAGTAATCCAACTGAGTAATGCATGCATTACTGTCTCAAAGTTGTGATAGGAAAGAATTGGCTTCAATTCATCCAGCCGCCTCATTTGGAAAACAACTATTTTTAACATGATTGTTAAAAATAACAATCATGTTAAAAATATGAGATCCAGACTCCACTTTGACCTCCAGATTTATGACAACTGGCTTAATATGCTGGACCCAGCCAACTACAAACATGTTGGGGTCTCAGTGGGTTTACCAAAAACCATCACTTTGTCATTTTTGTCAATTATTATTATTATTTTTTTAATTCGGCTAGTAAAATAACAGCCTGTAAATAACATTACAATTTATTAACATGCACCTGTACCCTGCTTCCATTAACCTTTGAAATTTTAAGATCGCTGCAATACTTTTACAAATGGTCTTAGTGAATGCATTAACTCTGGCTGATAAGCCTCGAGTCTATTTCCAAAGCAGCTGTAAGGAGAAATCCTGAGAGACCTTCAGCATCAGTATGCAGCAGAGCTTCACAGGATGCCTAATTGGACTTATTTTATCTCAGCTACCATGTGGAAAACTTATAAAAAAGTGTAGCTTTCTGCAATAACTGATCACAGATCACTTAGTCTAGGCTGTGTTGAATGGCTTTGTCACATTTCTGCAATATAACATCAATTTAGACGAAAGTAAATTGTGTGGTTCTTCATTCCTTGTTTAGTAATTAGTGACAAAGGTTTCTTTACAAAGAGACAAAATGAGACATCTGGTTATGTGTGATGTGTGACAAATACATTCATCACTTTGATTGAACAGATTTACTTCAGAAAAACAATAAATCTGTTATGCACATACAAGCAACAGCTGAACAGCAGCAATAATTCAAACAATTTTAAGCCAACAGCTTGAAATGGATGAAGAGGCATATGAAATGTCAAGTGTTGGGTAAGTAGAGCAGACTTGTTAACCCTGGACTGCTAAGCAATCCCCACAGACAAGAAAGCATGTCCACCTTTTTTATTAAGTGCATGTTAAAGCAGGGAATTCAGAACTCAACATTCAGATGCAAAATTCATCCATTTAAAAAGAATCAGCCATCTCACCTCAGTTTCAGCAAAAATGTGAACTCCGTTAGAAATATCTACTCACCATGTCTTCATTTCTTTATCATGAAACTGGGGCTTTTAATCAGAACTAATGGCGCGTGGCAAATGCAACCCTTAGCAGCTGCTCGCTGTTTGCCTTCTTTTTTCATGTTTGTTTCCACGTAATCCAATATTGCATAGTCAGCGGCATTAATCAAAACAGTAAAAATAGTGTCAAGATAATTAACTTTTTGGATTGTAAATAATTTATAGAGACAAGTTAATTAGTACTCTGAACATTTTCATGCTTTTTTCAAAATCTGTTTATCGAATCAGTGCTTTGATTTCCCAGCTTCAAATACCAGAACCATTCAAAAACCAGAAATACATTTTAAAATGATTATTATTTGGGAGTTCTTCTGGATGTTTTGAGCTGTTTAACGTGACCTTTTCCCTGAGACTCACACACTTCACAGCTTCCTGCGACAATCTTCTTCTTTTGTTTGTGCAGATTTAAGGCTTCTGCTGACAAACACAGCAGAGAAGCCCCAGAAGACAATCACGCCACAGTCAGGGCGGATTTTTCCCGCCTCTATGAAAGCTTATCCTTTTTTCACACTGAACGCAAAACACAATGTGATGCTACAGTTATACTTCAGGCATGTCTGCCACTTAAATTCTCCATAAACGAGAATTGGCGCATGTAAATTCATGGTTCCCTTCCATTATTGAGTATTGCCACCAAACTGTTTGCATCAATCACCATCCAGCTGCGTTTCATCTCTCCTCTTGTCAAGATTTATGTTGTTTGTTGTGGTGTTCTAAAAAGGGAAGTCCTGATGCAGTTCCAAGTATCAAATCCCATGATTAGAGTCTTGGTCATGGGATTTTTACAGTGAGTAGTATCAGAATCTCTGACTCAACTCAAATCCCAGCATTACTGTCTGATTTTATGTTGGCTGCAAACAAAGTTTGTGTGCAAACTGTGATGAGACAGATTAGTAGAATTAGTGAAGGAGAAGGGAAGGTGCTTTGACTTTCAAAACAAACACTACATTTAAAAAGCAGGAGACCATTTTTTCTGCATGTTTTGTCTGTAAGAAAAAGACAGGCTTCATTTTCAATTTGGCAGAATCTGGATATTGTTGAAAACATCATGGCTGGTTGAGTTTATGCAAGACTTTTCATTGTGAATCGCCCTGTGACTCTTCACGGGCAAATGGCTAATACCATATTACCATACCATACCATAATACCATATTAAATACCATAATGTTCATACACACACACATATATATATATATATATATATATATATATATATATATATATATATATATATATATATATATATATGTTCAATTTTAAATTGAAAAACATTTATTTTAAATTCATTTTAATAAATTGTTTTATTTTGTATTCTTGTTTTCTTTATGGATTGAAATTACTTCAGTGTGATAGGTGATTACTTTGGGGTGTGATCACATACACTCCAAACCCTCCATCAGGTTAACAGATAATCTGGTGAAGGTTATTTGATAAAATAACCAAACAGGATTGAAAGCTACAGCAAAAGATGAAGATGATTTAGTCAATCTCCACGTTGTAACACACTGCTCATACTCCACACTTTCTACATATCTTAGGGCCATTTGGTCTTTTTACAACTATGACCTTTTATACTAAAAGCAAGAAGCAAATCATCTGTTTTTGTCAAAACCCCGAGGGGATATTAAGAATTTTATCACTGCGTGACAAAAGACCAGGTAAGTTCAACAGTTTAAATGACAGAGTGTGTTTCAGTAATGCATATCTATAAATAAATACAAGTTAAAGTGAGGTAATAATGCCCAGCGGTAATGGAATGACCTTTTCTACTGTAAACACAATAAAGGAATAACTGAAGGAAAACATTTACATAAAATACTTATTTAAACATTTTAATAATTCATGTATATCATTTCTAACACTACAAAAGACCTGCAGGTATCTTTGCAGCAGACTTTGTGTAAACTCCCTTTATTTACTTTATAAAACCTTTTCAGAATCTCTCTAAACACATAAAATGGAACATGCTGGAAAATAAATTGATGAATTAAAAACCATTTTAACACCCCTCCTCGCTGCCTGTGGATGGAATATTCAGCAGGGGTTTTGACAAGTAAAAGCCTGTTGAATTTTTGCTCTGCCACGCAGGCTGGATAACAGCAAACTCGACTTAATGGAACCAGCGTTCCCAAGAGGCAGCTTGACTGATGTCTAATTATAATCTTCCAGGAAGTAACAAGTGTAAGTCAACCAATTTCAACACTTGGCAAACTTTCTGTATATGTAGGCATTACAGCAGACTCAGAATCAAACAAGATGAGAACTTCATGGAATTACAATGAAAGAATGAAATGAAGAGTAAAATTGCCATGAAGTATTACAGAAAAATTAAATAGGGAGAATCTATGTTGTAACTTTCTCTGAATTAAGATTCATGTCAAAATGATAAAACAGAGGAAAACACATTTGAGGAGAAAGTGAATTTTAGAAAACCCCTAAAACAAGCCAACCAAACTTAAGGATGTACAACATATTCACTCAGCTTAGATGTAAAGTTTGATTTAAACACAACCAATTTTGATGATGCCTCTGAAATAAAATGTAAACTCTCACTGAAAGTGAAGTACACTTAGAGACCAAAGCGCTTTTAAGACAGCTAACATTCCTGAAAACCATAGTTCATAAAGACGTAAAAATAAACAAGTTGCATCTGCTGGGGTTTAAAATTAATACCTTGACACCCTGCAAAGGGTGAGATAAGTGCCACCACTGGGTTGAACAAACACTACACTTCAGAGTATTAGAATTTCTTGTTTGATGTATTTAGCAAGGATTTCAGATTTTAAAAGGTTTTTCAGCTCATTTTCAGTTTAGTACTGTAACATTCCCACTCATCATCTAAATCCGATGTCATTGCAAGGTACCCATCTCCAGCAGACTGGGGTTGAGAGGTGGGGTACACCCTGGACAGATCACTTCAGTTCTTCTTGCTGGAGAGCAACTGTTTAACATTTTCAGATGCTTATCTGATAAGCCACTTCATTTTGAAAATTCATGCATAGAAAGGTTTCTAAACTCAGTTAACAAAATAGCAAATATCTCATAAATTGGAGCGGGTCAGGTCTAACCTGAAACATGGCAAATGTAAGTCTACAAGCTTTTACCTAAGCACTGAAAAATGAAGATGAAGCTTATCTCCATTCCAGGTACTGTGCAGTTTATGAACTCAGTGCTTTAGTCAAGGTTCCATTTTCCTGCATTACTGCAACCATGCTGTGTATAGAGCTTTGGCTGAGAAGTCAAGAAAAATGTTTTACAACAACCTTCAGTAAGTCTGGCTTGGTCTTTCTCTTTAAAAAGCCCTAAAAAACAAAGATGCTGGCACCTTGCAAGCAGTTGTTCTTAAAGCCTTCCTAAACACTTTTAAACTTGACCAAGTATAGTGGCTTTAAAAGACATTATGTCAGCATCTGTTGTAAGCAGGTGAAATTACATTTACTTAACAACCACTTCAAATAAGTTACTTTCCTGTATTCATGCTGGGATATTTGCTGGAGGCATGCATATGACCATTTCCTGTTTTGTGCCATTATGTTTTTGTTGGCTACTGATGAGAGAGCACTGTGTGAGCATGAAGGGCTTCAACTACAAATAACTTGTTTTAGCAAAGTGCTGATGGCAGAGAACACTACAGACAGGAACACATGTAAGCACACAAAAAATCTGTTTAAGAGCACTTGTGAAAATTTTCCCTCTGAGCCATTTAAACTCATGCTGTTCCATTACTAAGAGAAGTGTGGACTGAAAGGATGTAATTCTAGATATAGGCAAGTCTTGGAACTCATCTGGATATTGGATGCAACATTAATGCATGACAGGTACAGATTACAACATCTAAATAAAAGCATAACTATCTAACTTCTGCATAAATTATGCTTCATCTGCTGAAATAAAACCACAGGGCCATATGGGCCAATATGAACAGCAACAGCATACTTGAGATCATACTGGTGTATTGATGGGATACAATTGAACATATATTTTTTAAAATACATTGTGTAAAAAGATATTTTTTTTTGTTGCATTAAGTCAGACTAAACCTTCCCCATTTACGATTGGTTTGGATCAGCTAACAAGCTAAATTATTTGGTTTATTAAGTAGGAATATGAAGAGAGATTTTAGAACGTTTATTACTTTAGATGCACCTTTTGGTTTGCTTTCTAGATACCTGAACAATTAAATAATTAAATGGAGTGTAAACAACATGGGAATGCTTAGCGATCAAGTCATTTAGTAAAGAAACATGCAAAAAAAGCCTAGTGCAAAAGCAAACCGCACCAAATGAGTTTTGTTGTGTACCAAACAAGCGGACCAAAGGACTTTCCTGATACACCCTAAAACTATTAAATAGTATATACATAAAATTATGAATTTGAAACAATGCTCTCTCTCTTTATTCTGACATTTAGTAAATAGAACAAAAGAAAGCCAGTTATATATATATATATATATATATATATATATACATATATACACTGTGATTATAGTTTTTATTGTATAATATGGTTGATCTCTGATTGACATTTATTAGGATGATGATGCCCTGCAACACATGACACATTACCTGCTTACCCATAATGCATTAAGCCAAAATTCAGCAAATTAGTCTGTGATGATACAGTGCTCCCTATCAGTGGTGTGGCAAAAATGTTTCATATCTCTGCAGTCATCTAATTAAGATATCACTTCTCATAAGACATTATGTTATGGCTCGCTGAAACAAACTGATTCTCAAACCACGTCCAGCCTGTGCAATGGGAGAAATGAATAATTCATGGATGTCTAATCCTTATCTCATGTCCTGACAAACAACATTGCCATGCTTTGAATGTTCCACAGAGGTATGCAGTGGGGAAACTTTTGGCAGAGCAAAAAAACAGGTGCCTTTTCATGGTTGGTCATTTCTGCTTTTACTGCCATTTTGTTCCAGATGGCATCCATAATTCCAGATACACTGAATGAACTGATTTACTTTATGATGTGGCACAGTTTATGACGGCATTTAAGGAATTTGCATAGAATTTTATGGCTGCCTCTTGGAGATTATGTCAGCAATAAACCAAACAATTGTACCACAGGCCAAGTCTTTCTGCCTTGGACACAGTAATGACAGTCTCGAAGGGTTGAAGAAAAATCTGCAGTTTACAGTACATGTAATCAAAAAATACATCCTCGATACTATGACTAAAAATACACATACCAATTACTGGATTATATCAGCAGCTGTGCACCAGCCCACTCATGTTTAAAAAAGAAAAGCTGCTGCTCTAACCACGTTTCACATTATACAGCCGTTTTATACCTGTGTACCAAAGAACGGCAGTAGTAATAAAATAGATTAGCCATGCTCAGTAAATCTGATTGACTGGCGTTTCTTAAATCAGCCTGATAACATAATAAAAATGTACAGCTTTTTCAATTAGCTTTTATTTCCTGCCGTGAATATTATAGGTGTTGTTAGATGATTACAGGTCTCAGAGGGCTACTGTGTGCAGCTCTGCACACTATAGAAATCTTAGTTTAATTTCCATGTTTATGTGCTTCTGCACTAAGTGTTCAATCCTTGGATGAATTACCTGTAAGCAACCACTGGTTCTGAAGCTGTAAGCAGATTCCAGATGATTTCTGGAAGAGATTAATTTCTAATTTTTGATGTAAATGTGTCATATTTGAGATATCAGAAAAGCTTGTTTTAAAGCTGCAGATTTGTGGTGAAGCTGCAGTGATGCAACTCAATCAGCTTCTCTAAAAAACTCAATCAGGCAACTGCAGCTCCAAAATGCAGCTGCAAGAGTTCACACAGAGTTAACTGCACTGGCTCCCTGTTAGTCAAACTATAGATTCTAAAACCCTGCTAAATGAATTTCTGATTTACTTGTCCAGTAGGGAGCATGTAAACCCCTCATGACTTCAAAGACATGCTTGCTCTGGGCTCCCGGTACCAGAACTAAACTAGATGAGACAACCTTTAGTTTCTATGCTCCTAAGCATTGCAACAAATCCTCTGAAAAGCCGAAATTTGCAGAAACTTTTGGTTTCTTTAAATCAAGACAATAGGTATTTGTTTATGGCAGCTTTTGATCAAATAACTTGACCAATAATTAAGTGGCTGATGAGACTTACAGTATTGCTCGGAAGGTAGAATCCACGAATACTTGAGAGACCCTCTAAAAATACTGAAGATAAAATATAAATTTATCTTTGGAAGGATAAATGTGCACATTGGAAACAGTCTGAAATTTATAATGTTTTTAAATAATTGGTTTTTATGTGGTGCTATAGTGGCCTTTTCCCATTTTTCTGACAGGAAGGGGGAAAGAAAGGAAAGGAGACATGCAAAGGAAGTGAGGTCAAGAATCAAACCTGGGACAACCGTGACGAGGACGTATACGGGGTGCCCACTAAACCAAGACGACGCACAGGGGAAACAGTCTTTTATTTATTTATTTATTTTTTAATCAATCAATCACTTTATTTTGGTAAATTGCCCATATTAAACACAGGAAAGAACACACACAAAAAAAACAATAAAGAAACCCATAATTTACCAAAAAAGGAATAGGCTGAAACCAAGCTTATTCTTGGCTACCCTATTTTATACCCAATACCTACCAAGATATCTTCACAATGCATATATAAATCTACATAACAGCGTAAGATGTTATTTCACATTTTTGAGTTCTTTAAAAGCTCACCAAGGAAGGACATAAGTTAAAATCATCATTCAATTCATTCCACAGTTTCACACCAATAAATGAAACACATCTAGATTTTACCTGGCTCGTCTCTTTTAAACATTCAAATATAAACAAACCTCGCAAATTATATTTATTCTCTCTCAATTTAAATAATTTCTGAGTACCAGAAGGAAGACTTTTGTTCAATGCTTTATACATTATTTCCAGTATTTTTATATAAACAATATCTTTAAATTTAATGCTTTACTTTGAATGAAGAGTTCATCAGTTAAAATCCCACCTTATTAATAGGCCTTATAGCTTTTTTTTTGCAACTTAACTAATTTATCAATATTTGTTTTACTTGTATTTCCCCAGATTTCTAAACAATAAAACAAATAAGGCATAACCAAAGAGGAATATATAATATGAAGGCCTTTAACATTTAATAAATCTTTTATTTTAAACAATATTCCAATAGTTTTTGCAACTTTATTTCTAATATATTTTATGTGAGGCTTCCAACTAAGTATACCATCTATAATAATTCCTAAAAATTTTGTCTCATAAACTCTTTCAATTTCAACTCCATTTATGCATAACTTTACATTATTATAGATCCGATTACCAGAGAATACCATGACTTTAGTTTTTCCTTCATTTAATGACAACTTATTATAGTCAAGCCATGTTTTCAACTCAGCTAATTCTTTTTCTACTGTTTTTATTATTTCATCCACATTATTTCCAGAAAAAAAAGAAATTTGTATCGTCAGCAAACATTATAAGCTTCAAAATATTGGATACTGCAAAAATATTATTTCAGTAAAGTATAAATAATTTAGGTCCTAGGACTGAGCCTTGAAGAAGACCACATTTAACTATTTCAGTCTGTGACTTTGTGTTGTTAATTTGTACATATTGTAATCTGTTACTCAAATAACTCTTTAACCACTGATATTTGTCCCCCCCGTGAACTTATCTATTTGTTAATTTTACAAACTTACCACTAAAATAGCCCATAGCCTTCAGAGGTCCCCAGAGGTCACAGACAGACCTTTCTGCAGTCTCCTCCATGACCAATGAGGTTACATGACAGGAAACATGAAAACATCCAGCTTTCTTGACTCCTGCTAAGTGGTTTGAAGAATTAATAAAATAAAGACATCAGCAGCTCAGAGCTACAACAACCTCAAAATATTTTCATGCTGGTTTTAATCCAAAATAGAGTTAAAGGTTATGAAATGGCCACAAAGCATTCTAGCTGAGTACATAAAAAAATCCCAAGATGAGTTGAGTTGTTGACTGAGTCATAATGAGCAAATTGTCCATCTGAGTCTGCAAATGTTAATTTGAATAATTACTGAAAAAGTAATTCTGATAAAACAGCTTTAATAGATTGGTTCGGGCAATTATTTAGTCATATTAGTAACAGCTCGAAGTGGAAAGTAAGAAATAAAAGAACTGATAGAGGTGGATAGAGCAGGCTTAAAGAAGCTACCCCAGAGGGCTTGATTATGTTCAAATTAAATAGCCCATTTCCTTCTGAGGAGTTCAGATGGGAACTTGAAAACGATCTGTTTGCTAGAAAAAAGAAGTAGATGGAGCAACTCAACTCTTCAAGAAAGCTCAGCTCTCCCCGGATTGGCTGGGGTTCCTTTCTTTTCAAGACTTGCCAGAAGGGCTTTTCACCCACACACACATTCACCCACAAACAACTGAAGTGGAGTAGACAAGACTCCCACAATGCCATTTCTTCTCATGACTTGTTTTTTTTTTCTCCAAGAAATGATTCATATACAAAGGGCTGATGGGATAAAGGTTGATTATAAATTCTCTTCCACTGCTAAATGTGTCAAGCCAGCCAAATGTCAGAGGATATTCTGTCAAAGGATATTGAGTTGACTGCAAATGTCAGGCGAGGAGGAAACATCAACAAGAGCAAGGGGAGGAAACAAAGGGAGGAAACTAGTGCACATGTGTTTGTTTGACTCAGATTTTGCTGAGCACCTGCCATCCTTATGTTGTGTAATGATGGAGGATTTGGTCTGAACTGTTTCGGGTGTTGTGACCTGTTTTCTTTGGAACAAATTCCACTTTGAACTCCTTATTTCATCTCCATCAACAGACCAGCAACACTCATTTGGCATCAAACAGTTCATCCCACAGAGCAAACGTTGGCAAGATATAAAACATATTTTTAACAAATACTTAAGTGGCCAAGAAACTATTGGTAGCACAATTTTTAAGATGTGTTTTGTCAAACCTTAGTCCTTTCTCCATGAAGTTAAAACTACTAATTAGAGCTAATAATTCAAAACAGAAACAAAGCACAATATTAGGATGACAAGTATGAGTGACATGAAAATTTAATTGAGTGAAATTTCAACATGTCACGGCTCTTGTTGTTTCTGCTGCATGCTGATCACTGCAAATAAATTAGACTGAAGAGATGAAAATGATTTGGACAATTCCAGCACAATGTTTCAGCCCCAGGATTAAATTGGTTTTAACATCTTTAATAGAACACATCAAGAATCATTAAGCTGTACTGACAAAGGCACAGGGAACAAAATATTTGTCTGTCATATGTGATCTGTCTTCTTGTGGAGATGGAAAGTGGCATTGCAGCTATAAATTGAGTTCTATTTTCAGTTTTTTTTTTTTTTTTTTTTCTCAAGGATTTTTTGTTGTGTTCAAAAGAAAAATTCAAACTCACCGAAGGCTGTGTAAAATTCCTCCCTTGTAAGGTGCTCATCATCATTAATGTCATTGTACTTCAGCAGATCGAACAATGTGCACTCAGAAACATCCTTGGATAGACCTTCATGCTTGATGACCTTCAAAGAAAACACAATGTTCTGTTAAAGATGGCAGACGGAGCTTCTTGGAGTTTGTAGATCTTTTTTTTTCTTTTCATACTTTATTATAAACTTCACCGTACAATGAGTCAGTCACTTATTTGTTGTGTTTGAATTTCCTTTGTGCATGGGAAAATACATCACGACAGTCAAATTTGTGCACAGATTATATTTGACTTTGTCAGAACAGAACAGGATGCACTGAGCTCAGACAGACCAATGCATACAGATGAAGATTTCCGTCTATATTTGGGCAACATCACATCATTGAAACTCTTTTAATCACAGTAACAGACAACCTTTTCATCGCATCAGTTAATGGACGCTATTCAATACTAGTCCTTCTGAACCTCTGTGCTGCACTTTACACCATCAACCACATCATCCTACTACAGAGATTGGACCAGCTAGTCGGGATGAACGATACTGCTTTCCAGTGCTTTAAATCATACTTATCTTCCTGATTTCACCTCATTAACATTTATCACATGTCCTCTACAGGACCTGTTGAACATGATTCCACTCTGGATACAGTTTAATTCTACCTTTACATTCTCTTGCTGGATGACATCAGTTTTCACAACTAGGCTGATGAGATTCTCCTACACCTGTCCATTAAGTCACTCAATTTCTTGGCCAACAGGATTTCTCCCAGACACAAAATCTTAGATGACAAGTAAGATTTTACTTTTGAACTCAGACAGATCCAAGGTTATGATTCTCAGTCCCAAAAATGGTTTGTAACTCAGCAAAAAACCATTTACTCACGCTTGTTACGTCTAGTGTTATTGTCAGAAACATTATGCACCCTAACATCTATCCAATGTCTACACCATTTTATTCTCACACAGACTTTCTAGGTGCCTTTAAGCAGGTTTTAAGCACACCTTTCACTAAGCTTAAAAATATTTGTTATTGCTCTGACATATATAATTTTAAATGTTATGCTTTTTATTAAGTGCAAAATCATCCTAATTAACAGAAATAAAGGCTTTCAAACATCCATCTATGAGTAATAAATGTATATAATGTGTTTATTTAGTGATAATGTTCCTAAAATAAACAGGCTTTTCAATAATATTCAAATTTTTTGACCGGGTCTGTATATATAACTACTACTAGATGTGTGAAGCAAATTCTCCTTTAAATTTGAAGTGATTCAGCAGATAATCTATTTGGACTCTGGTTCAATAAGCACCGTTGCCTTGAATGCTGATTGGTCCATCTATTTGTGTGTTTTTGGTATGGATTTTTAACTTAAACACAAACTGTTTGATATTTGTGATGACCCAGACTACAAGTTGAAACACTCTGGCCAGCTTATAAAACAGCCTCCTACTATTTAAAGTGATGCAGAAGTTTTCACCTCACCAGATCTTTCTACCTCTCCATGCACCCTGCAGTATGTAGTGTTTAGAAAATAAATTTAAAATATGCTAATTTTAAAACTTAACATGTCTTGATTGAAATAGCCTAATTATAGTTTTAAAATCAGTAACGTATTCTGGCCTATTGACCTTTATGCTACTTGTAGTTACAGCAGATGGTTTGCTAAGATCTTTTGAACTGCCCTTTATCTGTGTGGGAAACAATCAGGAGAAGTTCCAGCTTTTCACACTCATTTGTGAAAAGCCATAAAACAGCAGGAGTTCAGGAGAGTCTCTGGTTCCACTTTGTTTAAACAATGGAGACAAATGGTCTTAGATCGTGACTTGCAGGGAATTTTAAAAGGGTCAGAGACAGCTTCTGGTTGGATGAGCAAAGGTATGCCTTATTTGAATAAATTAAAGACAAGAATACGCCTTTACTATAAAACTTTCTACACAGGAGTAACTAATCAAATTTGCTCTTGCAATTCATCAAAGACGTCTTTGCTTTCCTTTCTTTCTTCCTTCTTCTTTTCCATTTGTCTCAGGTAAATGAATGTATGTCTCTGTTGTTCTGCAGTTTCTGTTGTAATTTCATAAGTTGTCTTCTATTGGATTAAACTCTGTAATTCTGTGACGTCTGCACTCATATACGCGGTCCGCTGGGAGAACCTGGGATTGAAGAAGATTGAGCCAGAGAGTTTTTCTTAAGAAATATTATAACCTAAAATCTTCTTCAACAGTAGTGAGAGAACATGTTCAAAATCTAAAGTTGTTTTAGAGCATTAATATGTATTCCAGAAAAAAATTGTTTATATTTATATGTTCAGAAACCACTTTTCCTTTTATTTCTTCTTCAAAATGATAAAAAATTGTTTCTCAATTTTTACAGTGTATTGTACTCAAACTAAAACTTTCTATATAAAGTTTTATAACATGGATGTGAAGAGGGTTGTGACACATTTTTCTCTACAGCATGCTGCTCAACACCCCATGCATGACCCTGCCTGTAAAACATCCATCATACAATATCTGCTGTCAAAAAACTGATCACAAGGGACAGCTTTATACATCATGTCTTGTCCTCTGGATCAGTGTACTTCCCTTTCCAGATGACTTGGCTGAAACATTAGGTGGTCATCTAAAATCCTTGCAGTATCCTTGAAACACTGCACCACCAGCCAAATAAGCATTTCTCATTCTGAGCTTTTGTGGTGCTTCTTAATTTTATCTTTTCTCCAAAACCATTTTCTCTCAATTATTTTTTTTAACAATGGCCATAATTCCCATCAAGTGTCCTCATCTATTGAGGAAAGAATAAAGCACTTGTATATTTTCCACTCATTCTGTGCACTTTTTTCTGATTTGTATTTCTATTTAAAAAAATAATTACACAAATAGAATGTGTATAATAGCAGCGCTCTCACTTCACTCATTCCTTTAAATATCTGGCATTTGATAAATGACTAATAGAATGATTCACGAGGCTCCTTAATTTCCTCCTTTCATGTTTGTGTGGAGATAGACAACTGAGACGCTGAAAAGAGATCCTGGATGTGTTCAGTGGTTTTCAGCACACCATGTGCTCTAAATTATCGGAGGCACATCACTGATGTGATAACTAGATGTAATGTTTATTGAGGTTGCAGCCACTGGCTGTTTCAAATCGAACCTTAATTTACAAAGCCAATGGAACATTGGATGATTAATCAGAGAGAACGCTTCTGCAATTAGCAGCTACACTAGGTTTTTTTTCCGGTTTCCTCTTAATATGGACCGCATTGCAGTAATTACTCAAAATTATTCTGCCAAAAAAGGCAAATCATAGCACTAATATATCACTATTACAACAATATTTTACATGCTGTTGTATATATTTAAAACCATAAAAATTTCAGAAAACACAATGTTAAATCTGCACACTGTAGTTCACCAGAATAAAATAGAGTAATCATCCTGTGAAGCAATATTACAAAACTGTATTTTAACACACTTAAAAAATAGCTTCAGTCACTGGTAAAACCAAACAAATTGTGGTTGTTTTCATAGGAATGTAATATGCAAAGCAGCTGATCAGCGTTTGTTTTCAAATACATTTGAATTATCAATCAGAATAGTTAGTTCTGAAAAATAAAGGCAGATGTTTTTGTTGGTTGGTTGGTTGGTTGGTTGGAGGAAACTGGTGCCCCTTAACACAATGTCTTAGAGAAGCAATTGTTGTTGTCCATCAATCGGGAAGGGTTATAAAGCAATTTCAAAACCATTAGGAGCTTATTATTCCAGACAGAAAGACTTTCCACAAATGGACAACATTCAAGTCTGCTGATGATCTGATGTCTGAGAACTTACTAGATTTACTGTTTATTTGCTTTTAAAAATATTCTCTCTCAATTAGATCTTGTTTATATATCTGTAAAGATATTTATTATGCTTAAGCATCAGTTTCAGGGAGAAAACAGGAAGGTTCAGAGGTAATCAATGAAAACAATGTAGGCATAAAATAACATGTTGGTGTTTTAGTTGTGTGTACTCAGTGGAACTTTATTCCATCCCAGGTACACTTGTGTAAATGATGTGCATTTATGTCAATACATAACATTTCTAATTTGATTTGAAGTTTTTCACCTCAGGGGTTATGAGAGACTCCGACAAAGATGGAGGAGAACAGAGATGAAGAAAAAGAATAAAAGCAGACAATGGCATGGAAGACAGGAAGAACAGCGTGAGGAAGAGGTCAGAGATGATAAAATATAAATTATTAATTAAAAAGATTAATTAGTTGAGGGAGGATCAGAGAACTCAGGTGAGCCTCAGCAAGCCTCACCTGAGTAAAAGAGCTTTAACCCAAATATTCTCAGAAATTTGAATATCTGCTGTTCAGTACATTTCCATTTAATAATTTATAACAAAGAATTAGGAGCTACATATTATGTAACTAATAAGACAGTGTTAGCCCAAACTACCCACTTCTCCCACACTTCTGAAAGGCTTTCTCCAATGTATCTAAATTAATCAAATGACTTCTGAAAAAAATTATCTTTCGACATGATACCAAAGAAGATATATGCATAGCCGCATGACTGGACAAATCAACCACAGTATGTCGGCACAAACGCGTCATACCATTTGTTAAGTATGGTGACAGAGGATGCACAATCTGAACTTGATTGCAGCAACAAGACCTGTAGGTGAGATGGTTATGAAATCTGTTCTGGAGTTTTTCTTGTCTCTATTTGCTCTATGTAAACTAAAAGAATTATAAAGATGGTCGCTGGAACCAACTTTTTATATTCAACTCAACAGAATCCTATAGATATGGGTAAGCAAAAAACATAATTTGAAGGTTAGAAATACTACACATATCTCAAAATGATGTCACAAACTTTAAACATTTGAACCATTACAGTCACACTTTGACCTTGAACATGTGCTTTTATATGTACACGCATAAAAATAGCTTCAGTCATTTCTTTTGGCTGCCTTAAAACAAGCAAAACACTGAAAGCAGAAGTATGTTTTAGATGATGTTACGCTTAACTACACCTTTATCTTTTATGTGTATTATTCTAACACAGACAAGTCCAGAAAAAGCTCAGTGGTGAATAATACACCCCAATATATTTTTTAACAAAAAAAAAAAAAAAAAAAAAAAATTTTGTCACATTTTCTGTCAAATTATAAGGTAGAGGCATTGTAAAAGTTAAAGAAAAAAAATACATTTTGATTTGCCATTTTAAAAGGGCACAACATCTAAAAGGGTAGGAACAATTGTTCTGCAGCTCTTTATGTGCACACTCCAGCATGTCAAGTTAGCTAGGATGAGCGCTTTCCGTTCTATCATTTCAAATGAGCTCAGAGAACGCTCCAATTATAAAAGTGCTCCAGGGCACAAGGATTGGCAGCTATGATTTTGTGTTTATAAATGCTAAAAAAATGTGCATATTGTATTCTCAGGGCTTGCACAGACAAACATTTATTTAGCATTAATATCCAATATTTTTGGAAATATGGCAAAAGTTGAAAGATCAGCAAAGTGTCGTGAATATGCATTCTGGGTTTATCAGTTCTGTTTTGTTGTTTGCTTGCTTTTCAATTTTGTATTTCAGAAAAAAATCAATAGTACATTATTCATTGGTTCCACTGGGATTAAAAAACTTAATGCAACAACACAAAACTACTCTAATTATATATATATATATATATATATATATATATATATATATATATATATACTGCTAAAAAAAATGGAACATTTCACTTTAATTTTGTGTGTGGCTCCAAATCCAGGCCTCCATTAGTTAATAAATTTGATTTCCATTGATGATTTTTGTGTGATTTTGTTGTCAGCACATTCAACTTTGTACAGAACAAAGTATTCAATGAGAATATTTCATTCATTCAGATCTAGGATGTGTTATTTGAGTGTTCCCTTTATTTTTTTGAGCAGTGTATATATAATAAAAAATAGACTAAGTAGACTTCCAGTCACCCAACAAACTAATTTAGCATTGTTTTAGGATAGCCTCTTGGTTATTTTAGTAATCAAGAATTCTACTGATAATTCAGATGATTAATCAATTAATCGGATGAAAAAAAATCGCAAATTTTTCATTTAAACACCTAAGCTTATTTTATGGTAGAACATATTTTTATTTTCCAGGTAGAACATATTTACAGACTAACACGTTTTCCTTTACTTCTTTAATGCTACATGCATTTTATCTACAGTTTTGGCTTAATTACTGATGTGAGGGTGTTGATATTTCACTAAATACCATATTTTATAGTCTGTGTACCCCACTTAAAGATTAATCAATTAGTTGATGATTATTCCAATAATTGATTCATCACGCTTAATCCTATTAATTGTTTTGTCCCTTTAATCATCATGCAGTTGCTTCAGGGAGGGATAAAAATATTGTCTAAATTTAAAACATTTTAGTTCTCAAATTTCAAATACATATGAAACATAAACCAAAAAAAGAAGAAACAAAATAATTTTATGTCTTCTCAATCCACCAACACTTTTTTTATGCTGCCATACATGCTTTCCTCCTAGGAAGCAATTTCTGTGGGAGATCTGCCAAACTCGTTTTTTTAACACAGTGAGAAAAACCTTTTAGTCCTTTGAAAAGTTCCTTCTACTTTGGCCTGAGAAGATTGAACAAATATCCTCACTTTCAAATCCTTCCAGCTTTATATTACAGACGCTGAGACGGTCAAAATTAATTCTCCTAACTTTAGCATCTCTTATACCATCTTTTGGCATCATTTACTGCAAAAAAAAATAACACATTTTGAAATTTAGATTCATTGGACTATATAAAGACATTCAAATCAAAGTAGTGAATCCTGCTTCACTGACGACATAGGCACTAACAATTCCAAGCCCTCTGCAGAGTAGATGTTCAACTGTATCAGCAGTAAGGTAACAAGAAAAGCAACTGAAATTGTGGGTTTGAAAATTCGCTGCAGGGTGCTTAGCCCCTTCAATTATTCAAATATACTGCATAATAAATCAGTCTTCAGGTATGCAGAGACTTTGTTATGCCAAGAATGCCCTCCTCACTCATGCCAGCCACAAAAAGCTTTTCTTACAACATCCTTCTTACTAGTGATGGTTAAAGGCTGCGGCTCCCCAGGAGCACAAGACTCTTTTGACCCACATTGCTTTTCAAAAGGTTTACTTAAAGACACCCTCTGTAGCTACCAGAGTGGAAGAAAGGCAGAGATAAATGCATGAGATTATGATGCAGAGAAAAGCAACTCCATTAGTCCTTTGATTTTATTATGCAGATATAAAGATCATTAATTAAATGATCAAAGGGGTTACATTTTGCTTTAAGTACTGAAACTTTTCAAATCCTCAGACACTACTGTCTTCGAATTCAAGCTAAACATTAAAGACGTGGCAAGAAAGTTTATTAAAATACTTATGGCTATTATAAAATATTGTATCCAAAGCAAAAATGATAGAAGCAGTTTCTGTTACAGTGTTACAACATTACAATAGCAACATTGAGAATATTAAATGCACACCTCTGTGTTTTAAGTTTGCACACAGAAGTGATGAGCAGCAGGGAGGATTTTCTCAGTAGAACTGAAAGTTAGACTGAAACAGTGTGAGCCGTCAGAACCATAGAAGTTATTAAATAACGAGTTAAAATGACAGAAGAACGTATGCAAGCAGCTGGACGATGCAGTCTGGCCTGTAAAAAATTCAGTTTAAACAAAATAATTGCACAGCAGAACATTCATCTTTTGTTTTTAACAACCATACAACCTAGGTGGGCGTACAGATAATCATTCCTGCTGGACTGCATCTGGAATATGTGCCAGCTGATACATCATTGGAAAGTGGAGTGTCTTTTCACTCGATGCACAGCTGAAGTGTAGCAGAGTGGTCCATACTCCCTCTGCTGCCTGTTGGTTCAGATGTTTTCATTTGCTTCAGCTCTGCTGTACCGGTGCTGCTGATCCAGAATGACATTTGTTGGCTTTTTGGCATTAAACATAAAATCTCAGCTTGTCCTTGCCTTAATTATTTAATTAACTGTAAGGTGAATGGGTCTGTGGAATAATCACAACCAAACACAAGTGATCGCAAAATCAAGAGAAGGGTTTCAGTTTGCTTTAAAATAATAACCTTTCCAAATCAGTGATCTATGGCTGTCAACACAGCCTTTGTGGGTGCAGGTGTCCCACTTTGTGAAAGACTGCAGAGCATTTTTGCCTCTTTTTCCTCGTTCCACACATTTTGATTTTCAGAAGTCAAAGCTCCATGACAGACACCTATTGATGTTCTTCTCAGATTGGTGAAGGTTTTTTTATGAGTGGCTGTGTTTGCCGTCAGTCACTCTGGACACATGGGGCAAAATGAAAATTAACCTGCCACTGAACAGTACATCTCCTTCATGCAAATGCATTCCATAATGGACCTCCCACTGAATTAAAAGCATAACTTTTTTTAAACACAAGTTTTGTATGACAATGAGTGAATTCTTAAGTTCAATCATTTCCAATAACCATTTGTTCTTGTAACAACCAGTAATGTTATAATTTGGTCATTTTTTTTATAACAGAGACAATTAAGTAACAACTAAAATGTATCAGTTTTTTTCTACATCATTTGATGAAAAATAAATATTGTTTAAATATGGTGATGTGCTATTAAAGCTTTATTGGGTTTCCAGGTAATGCAACAGTTTCTTCAGTTATAAAACTTTGCAATATGGTGGGTGATTTTGCCTCCTGAAAAATAAATGACACACCCTGCTGCATTTAAATTGCATTTAGTGGAATTAACAAATAGTGAAACAAAAACATTTTGTTCCCAGCAGTTTTGTAATTGCTGTCATTATCAGACCATTAGAATTAAACTATGTGAATGAGAGTGGCTTAATTTGTTCTTCAGCGTACCAACCCTTCTGTTTCGAGCAATCTTTACCCTGCACCACATGTTGTTACCCTTAGCGTTTAAGTTTGTTATTTGAACTATTATGCTTCATACAGTGTGAAAGGCTTTTAAATTAAACAAGAAGCTGATCCATTACAGCACCTATTTGCATAACTGACAATATTTTAAAAATATTACAGCTTTAAACTGCTTACCTGTGAGAGCTCGCTAGCATCTATCAGTCTGTTGCGATCTACATCGAAGCGTTTAAACATCAGGTCAACCAGTTGCTTCTTGGCTGCCATGCTGTCCTTGTGGGCCCCGTGACCTGCAGCTCCCAGGTATCGCTTGTCATGTAAATCCAGAATCTTGGTTTTCAGACGGCGGTAGTCATTCAGCCTGCAGTCATCATCTGGCAACAGAGGAAATAGGGAAACAGAAAATTGTTCAACAATTGCTTAAAATTGTTTTAAACATTTTCAAATTTAATCTGAGCTGAAAAAGCTCACGTGGACTGGGTTTTTAAAAAAAATCTGTAATTTTTATTAAATCTGAAAACAGTGTCTTCCTGACTGCATCCCATTCTGCCTCTTAGAGGTCTAGTCTGATTTTCTATACAGCACCATTGCAACACAACTCATTCAAGATTTTTTTTTTCTATAGAATACATCTATGATTTGTTACTTTGTTACTAATTTACACAGCAGCATGCCATTTCTGTGCCTTGTGGTGCTACATTTTCTTCTCTGCTCTCTGTTATCAAGCTGATGGGAACACAAACATATTATCAGGTTAGCAGTCTTAAGACATAGCACCATTTTAAAAGGTTATGCTTTAAAAATTTACAAGAATAATTTGTAATATAGCAAATACTAAAAGACAGCTGCAAACTGATGGTAAAGTTATTTTGAATGAACTGTTAGCATGCCAGGAGACTAGAGTACCATGTGTGTAAAGCAGCTGACTGCTGGCTTGCTAACCTAACCTGTTAGTTAAGCAAACAGCTAAGATTGGCCTGGTGGACTCCAACTGTTGCTTCATATAGACCAGAGTAGCAAGAAGCGTGAATATTCTACACAACCATCACTGTTGATTTCAAAACTTCTATCAAATTTAGTTGGAGTTTATTATGAATGTAGTTATTTTATGCTTTTCTTTAAAAGGGTCCTATTACATATCCTGGAACAGGTTAACAGGTCTTATTAGGTTTACAAAACAAAAGACAAACCATAAGTAAGTCAACAACAAAACATCTTTTCAAGCAGCCAGTGAACAACGCGTACATCGATAAAACCAGCTGACCAAATGTGTTTGAGCTCCGCTTGGGTTGTTAGGTAACAGGGCATGCCGTGCCCACAGACTTTGACTTAAAGTGGCAGTTTTGTGTATTTTACAGGCACATAGTGCCATTTTATAGCACAACTAACTCTGTTACTTTCAGCTGTTATAAAAAACACTGTATATATTAAATATGACTTGTCCAGTTACAAAGACAGAGGTCATTGAAATCAGACCTCTGTCTCTTTAAGAAGCTCCTACTCTTTCTGATCTTCAGCATGTCAACACAAAAATACTTCTCATTATGCAGTTAACCATTCTTAGGCGAGTTGGACTGAGAAGTATGGCAATAATGAGTTCAGCAGACTCGCATTATAACAAGAAATAAAAGCTAAAAAAAAGTTAATTCTACATAATAACTCCCCTTTTAGAAACCTGACCTTGCCTAATGAGCATCTTGATTCTTTTAAATTGTTTGTGTCGATATATAAACAGCAGCATGATGTCTGTTTCTAAAACATAAATTCAATAATGATTAAATTCACACACTAGAATTATTAAAATTCTTGCCAATTAGCATTTGAACAAACAAATCGCCCTTCTGGATCTACCATAAGCTCCTGTGTGTATTAAGTAAGCACTTAACCTGAGCGTTTCTGTGATTTTCTGCCTCAGAATGGATGCTCAGGAGTCTTTCACAGAAAAAAATATGCACACCCACACTTGCAGCATTTCACCAAGCGATGAAGAAACTGATTAACAAATTCATCATACAGGTGTCAGGAGCAAACCCTGACAGCAACAGAAAACATGATCACCCTGTATTTACAATCTGCCATCAAAGGGTTTACATCAAAGATGTCAACTGGATAAAAGGTTTAGAGGAGGGAAGGCGAAACGGAGCTAAAGAGAAAATAATGACAAGAATCAAAGGTTTACACTCGTCAAAATTATTTCTCTTTGTTTCAACTGGAAGTGTACCTCCCCTAGTAAAAGTTTTATTAGCTGATGTCAGCCAGCCCAGAACAAAAACAACTTTGTTCTCCTTTTTATAATTCTCTGGGAAGAACAGTGACATCACTGTCACACTCTCTGGTGTAATCAACATCTAAGAACAACATCGGCTACATGGAGTCTTTTACAAGACATCTGAACTTTGTTCGGAATGATAAAGCAAAACCAATTTACAGAGTGTCATTATGAGATCTCTGATCAGTAGAACTGCCTACGTGTTGAGGGTTGATGACTTGTAATCCTGAGAAAGAACAAACCAGCGACAGGAGCAAACAGCTTCACTGTACCATCTCATTTTTATCTTATAGATCTCTGTCAACATTCCCTGGGCGAAACAACTTGAGCAATCAGTAAACTTAAAAATGAGAAGCTTGAAAAATCCTAGCCCTAATCCTTATGAGGGATGAGAGAACTGCAAGACAGTCTCAAACTTTACAAGACTTTAACATTTGACTCCAGCTCTACTATACTTTCATCTCAATCCTACGTGACCCTTTAAAGTCCACAAGGTGGAAGTTTTATACCTAACTTTAAAATAATATGCAGTATTTTGAGAAAGTTTTCATATGCAACCGTATATCAAGAAGGGTTTATGTAGTAGATAATCCAAAATTGTTGAATAATGAGAAAAAATAGTTACAGCAGCCTGAAAAAAATTATTGAATTAGGATTGTACGCAATAGACTAACACTGTTATGCATATTTTTGATATAAAAAATATTATTTTTGTATGCATACAATACCATTGTGCATTTGTAAACTGTAAGTAATCCTGGATCCTTTAGCAGACGTTTGGATGAATGCGCTTTTGTCACACAAGTTTTGTCTTTATTTTAGGTTAAGCAGAATAAAAAGGAGTTAAATGTGAATCTATTCCAATACTTTTAGTAAAAAAAAAAATCATAGACTACTTTGTGTTGGCTTATCACATAAAATCCCAGCAAAATACATAATAGTTTGTGGATGAAGTTTGATAAATAATGAATACACAAGGAATGGAAATATTTTTGCAAGGCACGAGAGTGATTGAGGTATTTTTGTCTTGTCATTCAGAAAACCAGCTCCAACCAATCAAAGTAGACAAAAGAAAATTAAGAAAAAAGGACTATGGAAAGCACAACTTAGGTGGCAATAAATAAAAGGTAGTTGGAAACTTCTGGCGCTGTATTAATTTTTGTTTGCGGGGGTGTATCAACTTTAGTAAAGCTGGGGTTTGAAGAGTCAATGTCATTGATTCTTGTGGATCTTCAACAGTGCACTGTGGCGTATGCTACAATCATGAACAAACACTGCAGGCCTTGTTTCAGAATGATCTCACTGGTTTCTGGCCCTAAATATTTACCTGAACTCTCTCGTGGTGCTTCGTTGTCAGTTCTGAGGTGTGCAAAGCCACACAGAAAGAAGTAAATATTGGAATGCTCAGGACCAATGCTTCAATGTTTTTTTTTTTTTGTTTTTTTGTTGTTGTTTTTTTTGTTAGCGGGTAAAGCTGCAAGGGAGACAAACAAAGGTATTGACAGATGTTTGAGTTGCATTCTCAGTCTGAGTTGTGCAGGAACCAGGGTGTGAACACCAACAGCGAAGCTGAGCAAGGTTCTTTACTTCCCATAGGTGGAACTGAATGATCAGGAGAAATATAAAAGTTGCTTCTCTGTTAGAACAGGAGGCAGAGTCAGTGTTAAATACCCTGACAGCAGCAGTCTGCCGCATTTCATGGAAAAGGGTCGGTTTGGACAAGTTTCAGTGTCAGAGTAGCTGCCTTGGTCACAAATGGCAAAATGAATAAAAGATAAATGGCTGTTGGAGCACCCTGGGGATATGAAGGTCAGTTACATCAAAGAACTTTACAAGTTATGCATCTACGCACACACACACACACACACACACACGTGCAGAGAGAGAAGCTGACAGGGCTCAGCTGATTTAGAGGATTTTATAGCTTTAGCACATCGTTGCAGGCTTATATCAGGTTTGAAATGAGCTCATATTTTTTCTTATCTACATATGAGGAAAGGTAACATAGGATTCACGTCTCTTACATCATCATACTCTGGCTGTACTGGTGACACTGTATGCAGAGCATGTAGCAGGATTAACAGCCGACCAGAAACTGGAGAGAAAGACTCAAGCACTGATTTGTAGTAAGTTACCAAATAGCTATGATCAATGCATATGAATCAGATTGAACAATCATATTGGTAAGAAAGATCTTGTTATCTTTGACTCAAACTATTTCAGGTCTACAGCTGTGACAGGTTACCCAACATGGAACAAACAGCCAGATGAAACCATGAATAAAATAATAAAAAAAATAAAATAATTAAAAATTGCCAGATGATGTCACAATCTGTAACTGTGTGGTGGACCACCATTAACTGATTTTAACCACACAAATGACGAACAGACTGAAGCAGGAAGGTAAAAAAAAAAAGAAAAAAACAAGTTGTATTTTGGCCTAAAGTGAAAGCATTTATATTTTCACTTTTAATATTGTGTTTGAGTCAATAAATATATTTTGAAAACTAAAGCTGATCCTGTGGTTAGAGATATATGGTTTGCAACCTATAAACATATATTCTGTCTCAATATATTGAGAACTAACTTGTGTCAAATTATAAAAGTAAAACTGGCAGAAAAGCTGTCTGTGCTTACTGAACAACTGAGGAAGAAAGTGCTGTTAGCATGCCAGAGGCTGTCATGGGTAATGAGCTTGGACGATCATTACAGATACATTACAAAGTCAGCCATTTGTTAATACTACATGTTAGAAAAAAAGATGACTATAACTTTGAAACATCTTTCAGCCAGCATCTCGAATGACTATCGTCATATCATTTTTTAATAAATAGAATAAATAGATTTTTAGATTCAAATACTTATTCAGGTTAAAAATGAAGATTCTATTTCTGGTTGAGTTGGAACCAATTCTGGTTCTGTGATCATAGTATCAGGTCAGAAAACCTGAAACTACACATTTTCCTGGGTGGATCATTGTCCCTTGACGAGCTGACACAGTGTGATCATATCTAGATGGAAAAGTTTGCCATCACCTGAGGAATGTGTTATCTGATGTATGCTTATTCTAATGAGATTTGGAGGTCCAAGGTTGGCCTAATGTTACTGCTTAGCTTCACAGCATGCTGGTTGGATTTATCACTCAGATACATGAGGTGGTGCATGCCCAGCAGTTTCCTGGATCTCATTCTACAGAACATAAAGTTGGCAATTGAGGAGAAGCTAAGCAAACGAGAAAAAGTCTGTTCACATCATGTTAAGTAATTAATGAGATAGAAATTCAGTTTTTTCCGCTTTGAGTCGGTTGTGAATGATGAACTCCTCCCATAAGGCAGCATTGCAGAAGCAGCAGCTATCAAGTGGAAGATGGTTTTTCAAGCATTTTGATTTCTGTGAAGCAACTGAAGTAGCAATCATATACATCCCATTGATTTTCACAATTTACCAACGGTAGATGGATCTCATAGCACAAAATGCCACAATATTTTAAATGCCATATTTTTTAATCCAAATAAAGTTTGCCTCACAAAATTCAATCCAGTTGCCACTAATTAGGTATTTTATCTGTTTGGGTAACTACTATTTGTTTTTGTTCTTTTCTTTCAGTTTTTCTCCCATAATAATAATAATAATAAAAAATAATAATAATAAAAAAAAAAACTTCCAGAGTTTTGGTTTCTTCCTCTGTAAAAATATGTAAAATTATCTTAACCAAAGAAAAGCTGAATAAACGTTCCTCTTTTTTTTTTCCAAGGTCATCTTGTAAATGAAACAGGATAGCTCATCGTACACCAGCCCCAAAGGCAGTTTTGTGACTTTATTAAGATAAATACATTTTTGAGGTGAAACTAAGATGAAACTGAACTACCTAACCTGCAACCTAACATCCCCATTTGGGTTTTCATTTTCCAATGTGCCAATACTTGCATCATAACCGACAGGAAAATGCATTTGTTAAAATTAGAACATATCAGATTTTACATTCATCACATGCAGTGTAAGCGAGTAGGTAGTGCTGTCAGCGTAAACACACAGGGATCCGGGTTTGTCTTTCAGTACTTCTCTGCACAATTATTGATTAAAGCAGATTGTCCTCAGTCTCAGTATGGCAAACGGACAGAGTTCATTTATTGAGCTTTGTGCAAAATCATCTATATTTAATGTAACACCAGATGGAATAAGACATGAATTCTAAAATAGCTGCAACACATCATTTTGGATATGTGACAAAACATTTTACTGAGGCAATGCTAAATGGAGTTGGAAATGTAGTTTGATACTGAGATAACTTAAGAGACAGTGTCTATTTCAGGGACAAAACAAAAAAAAAAAAAAAAAACCTTAAGATAAACCGAATACCATTATTTTTTTCATTTCCCACAAGAGAAACAAGGCCAAATTCAAAATAGAACATAATGATATTCTCCTGGGCAAAGTACCACTGAGTCTACAGGGAGATGCTAGTGCACTTGATGGAGCATGAAAACTGAAAGCAGTGTTCTTGATTCCTGGATGTTCATGAATGTTCAATATTGTAAACATGATGGGCGCCACCTCCAATAAAACAACGAAAGCCATCACTGTGCACAGTGATGCACAACACATCACATAATATGGTGAAACAGTTCTTTAAATCATCATTCATCGCAGAAACAATTACATACAGCATGATGAAAGGATAGGACAGTAGATGTTTTCTTTAATCAAATATCATGCAATCATTTTTATAAGACTGCTTAATGCACTGCTGAAAATTCACAATAAAAAAATCTACAATGTCACACGTACATTGTGCTGACCCCGTTTCTTTACATATCTTTTTACTTCCTTACATTTTCAGACTATATTGAAATCTTTTCAGCAGGCTTTCATTGAAAGTTCTCCAGATTTTCTGAAGGAATTTCAAAGACCTTTGTAGCTCATTTACATTTTCAGTCTGGTACTATGCCAATGTTAGAAGGTTTTGTTCAAAGCTGTATAATTCTGCCCTTTGAATTACTAAAATGTTAAAAAGGCTGCAGAACACCAGAGATGAGGCGGTGTTGTGTCTACTGGACATATAAAAGTGAATTTACCAGGAAATTAATTTTAAATTGACTCTTTGGAGCATTTGTTGCCAGATGTTTTCATTTTACTTGAACTAGTTAAAAACTGAAAATATAGTTGATTGATTAAAAAAAAAAAAGTTTGGTTATGGTTCAAAACCCCACAAAACTCAGAACCCCTTCAGAGTTCAAGAGAAACTTTCCAAAATTCTTGAAAAGAAAGTGTGACTCCTTGGAAACAAAGTGTGGAGAAACAAGGAATGACCAAAGGCTTTGCTCAACGCTATATTCCAGTACAAACACCAGTGCCCCAGCAGTGAATGAAGCCCCACCCTGCTTTGACCTGCCACTTTAAAAGCACTACTGTTTTATTTATATAGTGAAAGTGTATGCTCAGCAGAATAGCTAGAGTCAACTCTGCAGAAAGCTTTCCTATCCCTGCATCTGCTCCCTAACACCTCTTCAGCTTTTCCATCACCGTCTCCAGGGCCCTGGCTACTGCCGCGGTTCACAATACATCATGAAAGCACAGGATGACAAGTGGGCTACCCAAATCAGAGGTCACTGATTGCAATCTTTAAGAGCAACTAAAGGTGTCACTGCAGCAACACCTGACTGGATCTGAAATGGATATCTGAGCAGTGGAGCCTCAAACCATCACTGCTGGTCTGACTGACAGTTATATGCATGCAAAGTGCTCACAACAAGCTCAGATGTGAGATGAGACTTCTGCTCCTGTTTCAGAATTTACTGTGAAGGTCATTATAAATAAATCTTTAAATCCATAAAGCAATGAAGAACGAAATAAAAAATAAGGTTAGAAAATTACTTTTGAGCTCAGAAAATCCTGCTTGAAAGGTTAGTTTGTCATCTGTTCTTGACCTTTTTCATTTTCCATAGAGAGAACTGTGATTTCACTTTGTATGTTATACCAAAAACAAAAACAATAAAGATGAAATTACATATTTAAACCAAACTTTGATTAAATCTGTAGCAACATGTTTATTCAAACTGAAATACTGTTTCAAAGATATCTTAATTAAATTTATACAAAATCTGACAAATTTGGATGGTATGTGAAATGAAAGCCAGACGGTGAAGTGAAAGTGAATTCCTAATATTTGAGTTGAAGTAAAAAGTAGCAAATGAGAAGAACAAAAAAATGAACATTTTGAAGTGTCTTTTGACACCCTACATCAAGTCACACCACTTTGTCTCTCTCTGGGAGAGATTGCCTTTCTATATTTCAGTCTCCGACACTGCCGTTTCTCTGTGGATGAAGTTGTAATTTTCTCGCCCCCCCCTTTAGGACAATAAAATTATTCTGCATGGTCAACACTTTATTCAGCACTGCAGGGGGGCATGAACATCAAACATGTTTAATTGGCTAATTTGTCATGTGACTGTTTGGGATCTCAGGGTCAGTCCTCTGAAGACGCCTTTGATAGAATAATTGGCCATTTTAGGCTCATAATGAACATGCAAATGACTACATGTTGCTTTGAAGCTAAGCAAGATATAAATACACACATTGATCAAAGACACCAGTTCCCTGTGTTGAGGTGTGGAGACCTGCAGGGATTTCGGATCTCTATACATGACAGTGGACCATTGAAAAATAGCATTAAGTAGTAATGAGTTTAGCAGAAAAAAATAGATGTGTTGCATCCAAAGGTGCAGAGTAAAGATGTATCATATCATTGGGAAAAAAATATTCCTCATTGTTTCTTGGTTATGTGGGTATAAAAAATATATATATTTATCTTTCAAAAGATTTAGTTAATGTGAAACCTCTTATTCAAAATCACTGCAGACACACTTTTTACAGCAACACCTATTACTGTCCTGTAATCATATTTTGACTTCTAGGACTATGTCATTTGTGCTGACTTAGTTTTTTATTATTTCTCCCTGTGGAACATATGGTCCACTTTTTTAAATTTCATTTAACTTTATTACGCCAAAAAAAGAAACCAGAAACAAAAAAAGGAATGCATTTAAAAGGAGGAAACTCCCTTTGGAATATCAAATTAGAAATAGCCATAATAATAAAGCTGATACGGCACAAAACACATTTTGCAAACTATTCTTAAAAGTAGCTTTTCCAAAGCTGCAGGAGTCTGGAGTGAATAAGTGATAAAGCTATTGGGGAAAAATAGGTGACCCATTAAAGGAAAACTGCAAAACCAAGTATTTTTCAACAGCATGACAGCTCTGTTTGCAGATACACTTTTCTTCTTCTGCATCTTAAAACAAGATGCATACTGCATAAAAAGATCAGCTTCCTTTTAAACCACACTAACCTGTTAAGATTACTAACATGTGTTTTATTTGGTTGATGTCATAATAAAGAGAGCAAAAGAGATTTATTTTTGAGATTATTTGTATTTCTTGATATTTTGTAGAACTGCCTTTTAAAGTGCCTGAGTTTGTACAAATGGCATTTTCTGCGTTTTGGGAACATGCCCTATTAAGATCTTTGTCCTGTCTCCATTTAACTCAGTTTATGTAAATTAACCTATGAAATGCCCATTAAATGGGCTTTCCCAAATCGTTTCTGAATTTGATCATCCAAACTAACCAACTGAGGCACATAAACTCAGACACTTAACAGCAAAACATGATTTACATCAAAATAATCAAAAGAGATAGAGTTATTGGAAATTTATTTTTCTAATTTTGACTTACTCTAAAACACACATCAAATACAAATGTAGCTATCTTTTAGACCTTCAGTTTTAGTTCATAACTCTTAAAAGTCTAGACAAAGGGCAAACTAAAATGGCTGCCTGTTTCAAAGTGTTTATACTAAACACTCATACTGCCTTCAAATTCTAAGCAAGACTGTAAACAAACTTCCCTTTAAAATTGAAGTTATATGCTCATACATTATAAATGCTTGAAGAACATCCTGTTTACTGGAGTCAAGGGCGCGCCGACAGCTATGGATCAAATTTTAAAAATGGGATGACATTGCTAATGTCCACTATAACACACTTCCATTCATCAGTGAGTGTCATCATCATGAAAGGAGATCATTGCTTTATGGTTGATGGTGTCTTTACATAACTTGATGTGAGAAAAAGGACAATGACAAAGTGTAGAAACAGAGTGCATTAGAGTTACAAGGTTATTCCTCCTGGAGGTCAGAAGTGAAAACAGAGACGTGGACAAATTATTTGGAAACTTTACAGAAAACACAAAAGAACAACAATATCTGATATAACGTGAAACCTGAAAGCTTTAATGACACTGTTTCCATATGTATTACATATTTCACTTAAATCAGATTTTTCTTTTGATTGCAGTCTACTTGATTGCATTTCCGCAGTTCATCACTTTTTCACATTTGTGGGTTTTTTTTGTTTTTAACGCGTTTGTCTCTCATTGTTTTCTGTTTGTCTTGCTGCTTTTAACAGCATTGTGTGTTCCATACAAATACATTTTGACTGTATGATTGGTCATATTTCACATGAAAACAGCATGGAGAAAAGATGGCACCCCATATTTCAGATTCTGTGGCCACACTACCAAAAAGTGATATCTGTGCTTCACAGTGAAATGTCAGCTCACCAGAATAAAATGTTCAATAGGATTAGGATCTGGGCCCATAGATAGCCATTTAAGTGCAGTTAAATGTTATCCTCTCACTCTGTATGTTTTGAGTCTTTACCCTTTTTGAGAACCAGTAATCCCCAGGTGAGGCAGAGCTTTCTACAATGGCATAAATGTGAAAGAAAAAAAAAATCCACACCAATAAATTTTCAACAGATTGCATATATGTGTAATATTCTAAATTTACCAAGGGGTTTACACTCAAATCCACAAGGATCTCTAACTTTAGGGGAGGAAAAAGTTGACATTAACAAGCAGAAAATACATTAGAAACTTTTGAAGGTGCATGTCTATTTCTGACTGTGGCCGGTAGCTAGAAGACCGGAGCAAGCCAGCTCATCCTAAGAAGGTGAATTTATTTCAGTTCCAACAGAAACTGATCGTAAAGATTTCTGCTGCTTGACAGTCCATGTTTGTGCTTCCATTCCTGATATGCCTAGATTCAGGTCTGCACTTCAGACAGGACAGTTACTACATGCACTTTGCCATCCATATGGGAAATAGTGTTATAAGTCATGTCGAAATAAGTCTCTCAGGAAATATATGTTTATGATGGTAGCAAAGGTTTTTCTACACTGTCCAATAGATGCCTCTGTCAATGATATGCTCACATATACACAAGTCAGACATCAATTTCCAATGATGCACCATAAGCCATAACAGTCTCTGTTTAATGCCCCTTTCATTGATAAGCCTGGATGGTATTTCTGATTTTCCAACAAACAAGCAGATATCCTTTTTTCCCAAAACCGACTGAAACCAAAACTCATCTGACCACAAAAAAGTATCCTTTAGCTCAGTCTACTTGAAAAGAAAAGTGCTATCTGTGCAGACCAATATGTGAAACACTTACCTGTGTTAGAGAGTTTTAAGTTACACTGTGGGCTCCAGAAGTAGTTACATAAGATTTCCAAAGCCTCTAAAACAGTGGTTCTTAACCTGGGTTCGATCGAACCCCAGTGGTTCGATGAGTCGGTCTCAGGGATTCGGCGGAGCCTCTGCCGCGGAGGTAAAGACACACTTGTGTAAAGTTGTGATGACGCCCCGCTTTACCATCACTTGCTGCAGAGGATCACGTTACATTGCTGAGCCAATCAGAGCTGCGGAGGAGCACTGACTGAAGGAGTTCCACTCTCAGCGTGGATTTGAACTTGTGTCTTTAATTACTTCAGCAAAGCTCAGTTTTTACCAAATTCTGTAGCTTTCGGTGTACTTCTAAATCTGCTCCTTAGTCGCATCTTTTCGGGATTGGTACCGCCTCTAGTGCCGTGAGGTGGCAACACAATTAATATAATTACATTACTAAATCAGAATACCGCAAAGTCTTTATTATTTATTATTAATTTTTCATTTTCTTAAGAATGTAAAGCTAATTAAATGATCTAAACAAGACCTTAATGTGGTTCCAGTTTCTCTCGATGGCCAACCTGTTGAAACTGTGGCAAATTTTAAATACCTTGGGTCGTTCCTGGACAGTCAGCTCAACTTTGCTGAAAACACTGACTATATTTTGAAGAACTGTTCTCAGAGACTCTACCTTTTAAGAAGACTTAGTGATCTTGGGGTGACCCAACTATGCTCTAATTGGGTCACCCCTATGTCTTGAATTTGGGAGGGAAAAAATCATATTTTATTTATCACTACAGAAGGGTGCAGTGAATGCGCATATGAAACTGGTGGGTTCGGTACCTCAAAAAAGGTTAAGAACACCTGCTCTAAAATGTAGTCACATTGATAATGATGGGAGGACTTAGCCCTTTGTGTAAGGCTTTCCACTCAAACCTGTCTAAGGGCTTGAAGGTCACATCCACATAATTATTTCCAAGTTCTGCATGCATGTTTAGGTACCCATCCTTTGAATCTTTTCACAAGATTGTAAATAGCACAATTACTTTCACTGTTTTTTTTTTCTCATTTACCTTGGTTATTGCCTGAAAGGGCTCCATTTTTGGTGAATGAATCATTTCCAGGTGCTTCTGAAATTAAAGCAAATGATTGTTTTTTATTATTATTATTTTAGTAATTCAGTCAATAAAATTAAATACTTTTAAAGAGCTTTTTCAAATATTAATTTCTGTCAAATGTAACGATTATGGCTGAGACCAAAAACTAAAAATCAAGTTTCTCAAGGAAATTTCAATATTATATTAAACAAATACAGGATTTGTAATACAGGAATGATCTGTTACATGTCATGTTACACCCTGCACACTCTTGGAGAAGTCTGTTGACTTGACACTAATAATGTTAAGACAGAAAAGAAAAGCTTAGCTGTCTTCCAGAATATTTTAGAGCACCTCTGCTGACAAACTTTATGAAACTTTATGGAGATACTCATTCCATTTTCCAACCAGACTTGGCACCTACCCACACTTCCACAGGTACCAACACCTGCTTTAATGACCATAGTGTCACTGTGCTTGATAGGCCAGCAAACTGGCGTGACCTAAATCTAGAAAATCGATGGAGCGTTGTGAAGAGAAAGATGCCAGACACCAGATCCAACAGCCCAGAAGAACTGAAGACTTCTTAACGCAACCTGGGCTTCTTCAAAACCTCAGCATAGCCACAGACTGATCCTGCTTTGAAGCACTATCCAGGAAAAGGGAACCTCAACCAGGCAAAGACTCAGTTCAATGAGTATCCAGGATTTTACAATGTATGGACTTAAGTGCATTACCGCAGTAAGTTTTCATTGCCCTAAGCCGTCAGAAAATAATGACAGAAATAAAGAGTTGAAGGATATTCCTGTTTGTACTAAGTTTAATATGAATTTCACTTTTTGAATTAAATTTCTCAATAAAATTTACTTTTTAATAAGGTCTTGTTTTATTGTGCTGGATCCTTATAGCTAATCATGTTACCACATTATCTGCAATATTATTATTTTCCAATAGATTTTGCAAATTGAGAGAAATTTTATCTTTGCATTTCGCAAATTTTTTATTGCTTCATGTAGTGTCAGACAGATTTAGTGTATTACTTATACTTCTGCATTATAGAAATCCTGTCCAAAGTATTCCCAGGTTACTCTTTCATCTCACTGCACAAATTTTGCTAATCATACCAGGAATGTTGGTGCCATCCCCGGGTCAAAAAAGAAATTTGCTACACACAGTTTCCTATTGAATGTATCATCCAATCAGATAAGGAGATTCAAGTCTAGCCCTATTTGGAAAACTCAGTGCTGTAAATAATAAAATGATTCAGGTAACTTTAATATTGGACTGGTGTGGGTGTTCAGACTTGTCAAACAACATAGGTTACAGCTGCTCCAGAACTATGAAAACAATTGTTTTCATGTCTATTGACCTAACGTTCACTGCTAATGTAAGAGAAGATTATATTTATCATGTCATAAGTCTAAGTCTTAGTGAAGTACAGAAGAAGAAAATATATATGGCTTCTTTTAACCTATGGACTGCTGCACAGAAAATTTAATTATCTTGGTATGTCAAAAAACAGCAAAAGTTTCATTTGTTCAGATTATTACATTTGATTTACACTCAGTTAACCTTCTACAAGCACCATATTGCATTATGTATATTAATATTTGTTATTCTTTTTCCAGCTCTTATACATTCATCCTTAATGGTGTGTGTGATTTGCTTTCTTCTTCAAACAACGGACAGCGTGGTGACACCATTGTGCCATCATTTCCCTTACCAATTCACTTTTCAACAAATGAGCCTGTGATATTCCCCACGGCTGAGACATATATCTGCACTGGCTTTTCGCTGCATTTATCTTCATGCAACTTTAATAAGGGAGGCAAACGGTGCCATGTACACATTGATATGACTATCATTAGCCGATGGCCATGTCAGAGCAAAAGGAGACAGGAAAATCTATAAAATAATGACCTCTTTTTTTACTGTAATTTTCCAGGGTTGAATTAGGACAGCTATGTTCTGTTTCTTAAGCTTCTTCTGTGACAAATTTCGATGAAAAATTGATTTTGCCCACTTCAAAAAGAGACATATGAATGGACGGTGTCATTTCTCCAGACAATAAAACCCTTTGATTAAATCCTATTACCGAGGCAAAGAGAGTCATGGAGGCACCATTTATTTCTCGACTTTAAAAATTGTATTGTATGTTTTTAGCAATTATCATCATGAAAGTGATCTTGCATGACTTTTAAGAAATGTTAAACATTAATTGTCACATTCATCGTTAACGGAACAATTTTAACTTTCACTGAGGTGAGAAAAGCCAAAAGTGCTTTGTAAATGTTTTCCTCTCTTAGCATCTGGGTCCTTTATAATGCTATTTTTCCATACTTTGTGTTTGATGCGAGCGTGAAAAAGCTTTTGTGACAAACACTTTCAGAGAGATGAAAAGCTCAGAATGAGACATTGCTACAATGTAACAAAGTGGAATTGGGTGGAATTCATAAAATAAATAACTTTCTACCACGTGACAGCCCACGTTTTGTACACAAATCAGGCAAAACAGGCAGGTCAGACCAAAAACACTAGTCTTCTCTTCATCTTGGCAGCTGTTAGTGGGTTGCCAGTAAATTAACATTTGTTTTAAAACCTCAGTGTAAGCAAGTTTGACAAGGGCTTAAACTGTGATGGCTGGACAACTGGGTCAGAGCACCTCCTGTTCCCCGGCTGGACTGACCGGACAAAAGTGGTCCAAAAAATGAGCAGAGGTGAACTGGCAACAGAGTCATTGATGCACATGGGGACCAAAGGTTGGCCCCAGGTGGGACAATAGATGAGTAACTGTAGCTCAAATTAAAGAAGATAATGATGGTTCTGACAGAAAGAGGCCAGAATAAACAGTTCATCCCAGGATAGCACACATAGTGCTGCAAACCAGTCAAGGTGAAAATGGCATTCCTTGATGGACTTGCCCTTTTTCAGGGGGATAATGTGGCCTGCCACAAAGCAATAATGGTTCAGGAATGAAATATTTTCCCTACGTGAATCCAGATGAGCATCTACAGAGTATACTGAACAAAATAAATCAATCCATTGAGCCCACACCTAGCAACCCAGAAAACTTGAAGCAATCATGCCCAACTTCAGTCATCAGTACTTATTACACTGCAATTTTTGGATGCAACCCGTCTCCAGCACACCTGAATCAAATGGAAAGCTTGTTAACCGGCCTTTGGTGGTTTAGAGAAGGGATGAATCTAAAGGCTTCAGGCTAGTAGCTCCCAAAGACTGGGGAATAATACATGAGGATCTGCTGCTAAGTATTTGGTGCCAGATCCCACAGCATGTGGGTCAGGCACACTGTCAGGCAGTGGTTCATGATGTTATACCTAATTAATGTATTTATTGTATTATATTAAAGATTTTATTCCTACAAACTTTAAGGTAGGATTAATTGTTTCTTTTGCTGCTTAGCAGTGTCTTAAAAGCAAATAACTGGTTCCATTTTGAGGATGACAAATCTTTTGATGTTAGACATACTGTACTTTTCACCCTCTCTTGAAGTAAATACTTAGTGTGTGAGTGAACGGTTTACAGAAGTCTTGAGAATTTGATCCTTTGATGTTAACAGAAAGCACTACATTGTAACTACATATGTGATTTTCTGTTCAAAACCCATTTTTCTTGCATCATTGGAGATTTCCCTCCTGCCAAGTGGAGTCTGTTTGGATAGGTCTACTGGCCTTGTGAAGCTGAGGCAGAACCATTTGCTCTTAGAATTCACACGAAGCTCTGGGAACAGACATCCCTGCTTACAAGAGTTCAGCTAAACACAAAAACAAATAGACAAACCACTGCTGAGGCAATGTGTGCTCTCATTCATAACTGTTGCTATAGATAGAGGTTGGCAACTGTACACAAAAGTCAAAGTGGTGCTGAAAGTTTTTACAAATCTAACTTCATTTAAAATCAACAAAACATATATTTACATATATTTTGACAAAAATGTGGTAGATCACTTTTAATGAGAATGGAGAACTCCAGTCCTCCAGGTCTTATAACGAAACAAAAATGTTTAGCAAAGTGGCAACAGTGAAATGACTTTAAAATACTCCTAACGTGAGGCCTTAATGAGCTGCATTATGCTCAATAACTCATATGTGTTTTGGTTGTCTGGCAACAGAAAACAGTTCATGCATAAATCTTCTAAAACAGGTTATAGCTGGGAACAAAGAAAATGAAGCAGATGGTAACCTCTGGTACAACAACAACTGCAGCTACTCTTAAATTGTGCATACATGTCCTGCTGTTGAGGGAACATTGTCTCAACAGAAATAATTAAACCTTACTCTTTCAGAGATGCTGGAAGTACTAAAGAAATATAACTATTGTTTTTTTTATTGAGTTGTTTTTGTCAGGCTTGTTTTGGTAAGAAAATGGGGTTAAACAGCGGCAATCAGTCATACAGTTAGGGAGTCACATATCTCTAGGTGGCAAGAGAGAAGATGGAAAAAGACTTAAGTGCCAGAATAAGGACACTCCATATTGAGATCATTTGCTGGAGCCAGCAACAATGTGAATAGGCAAATAAAAGTACTTGCTTATAAAATGGTAAATGGACTGTTTCCAGTAAAACTGACCACTTAAAGGCTTTATACTACATTATTTGCTGTACGAGTTAAAGCTCTGATTCAAAGATTTCTCGAATATGCATAAACAAGTCTAAGCAACACTCTGGGAATGTGTTTACTGAAGGAATTACATTATAACATGGTATAAAGTTGAAAAATTTTGATTTAACCAAATGGACTGAAGAATTGATTTTGATTTGGAGTCATTTGATTCTTTTGAGAAAGCATCTGTTGTGAACTGGCAGCATCTGAAATGAATTTAGGTTTAAGAGAAAGCTGGGCTCACAAATGAAATGTATTGGCTCAGAAAAATACAGGTTAGGAACACCAATTCACTACGTTCATGTTCTTTCAAAATTTGTGGTTAAGGCTAGTTTATTCCTGGGTAGTTTGTGTCAGAGCCTGAAAACAGGTTTGGCTCCAGCAAATGGCTTTGTCTGGAGGCGAGTTCCAAATTACCACTTGTCTTTGGCCAAATGTGGATAAATTGGGCTCACCGCACCTATTCTCTGTCAAATGAATCAGCTTCCTACTCCAAAAAAATTGTTTTTATCTAGGAAACGAGATTGAAATAAAGTGCAACTATGGAACCTATTTAAAAAAAATTGTTGGGAAATAAAGGTCTTAAAAATTTCACAGAGTTGAAATTGACCTCCCACTGGCAAGTAAGCAAAAAGTGTGGTCATTAAAAAAGGTGTTGCAGCATAATGTAGCAAGTACCAGATAAAAAGCTTTAACAACAAAAAAGCAGCCCTGTTTTGCACGACAAAATCACTTCCTTCATCACGCAAGCTTTTTACTTGTGAAGAAAAAACATAAAAACAGACCATCATGTCTGCTTTAGCTGCAAAATACATCAGAAAGTACACAAACCAACTTCAAAGTCAACAGCACCGAGACCTTGTAGCAGACAATGGCTTGGACGTCCTTGCAAACTTAATGATTCACAGGTCTGGATTTTAATGAGGGGCTTGTTCTCTGGCTCTGCTGTCGATGACAGTGCCAGGGCTCGTGCAGGGGTTGCAGCATAAATGGCACCACAAGAGTCATTAAAAGAAGGCAAGAACACACAGGAGGTTATAATTCCCCTTACTGCGTACAGGCTGAGTTCACTGGAGTGACTCTCCGGTGGGAAACGCAAAGACACATCGTTAAGATAGAGAGTCTCTGGAGGACAAAAGACTATGATGCTTCATGAGCATGTTTTTCTTGGCTGGGCTCAGGGGAGTGATCTACAAAGAGTTTGTTCGACTGAGAACGCCAGGGAAGCAGTTAAAAACAAAAGCCCGACATTTCAAGAAGAACCTACTTTCATAGAGACAGTGTAATCACTTATGTTCAGCCAAGGCTACATACTTTATTCTTGGTTTATTGCAAAGTATTCGATATAAACATGCTGTACTCTGATTAATTAAAATGTAACTCGGATGTTTGTTTAAAAGAAAACAGACTTAAATTCCTCTTTTTAGCTGTTGAGCATAGGTAAAATATAGTCTATATATGCAGTCAGAGTCTAGAAGTGAATATGAGAGAGAATTTAAGGAAGCAGAAGTTTAGAGTGACATCAAGGAGTCTTTCTGCCTCAAGGACTTTATCATCCTCAGAAAAAAAAAAAATCACCCAAATACCAGTGGAATTATGAAAAAATGCTGGTCAGCCATTGAATAAGAGCTCTGACGACTTTAAAATATTTGACTTAAAATCTTATATTTCACTATTCATGGTAAAAAAAAAAAAAAAAAAAAAAAAAAAAAAAAAAAAAAAAAAACATCTAGCTTGATTCAATTTAAAGCAAATGTGTAGTTTTGTGTGAAAATAGGAAAGCAGCTTCATATCATTTATTTGAAATGAATAAAAGATTAAGGTTTTTTACTTGTATGGATGACCATGTACTCATCAATGCAAAATGTCAAACTGATTTTCCATCTCCATGATGATTTGAAATAAGATTTTTCTTCCCTCTTCGCTCAGAAAGGGTTAATCATCTCTGTCTGTCTGTCTGCCTGATCATATTACTGCAACTGCCAGTCCTTTGATTTCCTTACACAGCTCAATTCATTTTCTTCCCTAAGCTGGAGTCATATTGATCTGGACTTCAAACACAAGATTTTACAAAGCGGCTTATTATATAGGCCCAAGATCGCGTTTAAAGATCATCCGACAGGTGGCATGTTTATTGTTATTAGAAAAAAAAGTAAATTCAACTGGAAAAACATATATATATTTTGACTTTGCTTATTTCATGCAAACAAGCTTCCACATTCATGGATTAAAGAGGAAATTGTTATTTTGACCAAACAGAGTGATGATTTTAATTTCTGCAGTAGATATGATATTTTAGTTTGGATGGTTTGTGACTTGGAATTCCAAAAATGTTAAAGTGGTTTGAATGAAATCAAAAATTACCTAATATGTTTTTGGCATAAAGACAGCCTCAGATAACTGAAGAAGGCAACAAATCTACAGGCTCAAGAGACAAAAAAAGGTCTCTTTATATGGAAACTCATACATGGTTTCCTAAAATGATTCTCCATATTACTGACTCTTGGTTAGACATAGTACAGCTTAGAAGAGGGACCTGGCTGGTTGAGACCATTTACAAGGCAAGACACAGTGGAGTGATTCTTGAGGCTCTATAGATGCACCAAGTTGTTTCTCAGTGGCTAAAAAAAGTTTTGAACTATTTCTAATTTGATTCTCAAATGGAGTTGGAGATCAATTCAAGCACCTTATGTCCAATTTTAATTTGGTATATTTACCTAATTAAAACTGTACACTGTAGATGCTTTGAACCTGTAAATGATAAACTTGAAGATGCTTCTGTATGCATACATTTAAGCATACTCCAGTTGGAATGAAGGAGTTATATTCTATATACACTTCATACAGATATGATGCAATATATAGAAACAAAAGCGAATGAATGATCCGCTGCAACATAAGTAGATGATGCAATGCAAAAAAACAATAAATAATAAATCTAGAGACAGTGGTAAAATATATTTATTAGGAGCCGGCTGATTTTCGATATTTATGCTCTGCCTGGTAATTTATTATGTAGAATGTAGTGAAAGGAGCTGCTTTTTTTGTTTTAATCTTAGCTCTAGTCGCCTTTGCTCCACAGTGGTTCCAGGCTAAAAAAATATATAAAATATTCACTATCATATGCATATTGCCCTTTGCAGATCGGTCAGACTTTTGTGCACCACTTAATATTCAATCAGATCTGATCCTGCTTAAGTTACCATGCTGTGCAGGAGGAAAATGGGGGTCAGATCCTTTCCCCAGTGCTAATGAGAAACTTCAGTCAACACATGGCTGTCATTTTTTATCCTGTCTTCCTCAGCAGATAAGCGTCACCGTGAGGGTCTGGACGATAAGGCCTGTCCATTTCCATGTTAAAAAAATTAAAATCATCCAGCTGGGACCAAAGCCGATAGTGATTCAGCTTCTTTCCATACGGGTGTCACTTCTAAAGCAATCAGTCAATGACTCCAAGATTGAACTTGCTCGGGGGACTAATCGTCCGTCTCTTAAATTAATACGAGGCAGAATTACTTCATTGATCAAGACATGCCCTCTGCATGTCTGCTGATGATATGTTGTCTCATTAAGTCATGAATATGGTAAATATCGACAACATTTCATAGCTTCTCTGAATGAACAGCAATGCGTCTTGTTCTCCTTGGTGGCTGCAAAAGTATTCACCATATTTATAATTTTTCACATTTCCATCACATTACAACCACAAATTAAGAGTTAGTTTGAGGGGGATTTCATGTGATAGACCAACACTAAGTAGAGCAAAATTTTAAAGCAGAAATAGAAAAATTGTTTTCCAGAATATTTACCAGAGTAGTGTTCTTATGTTCATCCCTCTTTACTATATAGCAAAATAGATTTTGGTAAAAAAAATTAGATATGGATGTAACTTATCTCAAGGAGTCTACCGTTATGCAATATATCCTCAAAATTATCACAGTCCTGTGAGAGCATCAAGAGGAATGCACAGTGTGAGGGTGGATCTCGTCAATTAACGCCCGTCAACCGACTTCCCGTCTCAGCATTTCAGGGATGCTATATGAAGCCGTTCTCCTCTACAAAAAGATATCTTAAGATGATACCCAATCAAAACAGCATCATAACAGAGAACCCACATTAATTAAATACTAGTCTATATTTCTATGACCTTCAACCATTTGAATTATTTGTATGGATGTGTGGGCAGACCATATTTTTTTATGTATGCCTGCTGATGTGTAATGTCCTTTTGTTTTGTTGGAAAATAATATCACTCATGAAGAACAGGAACACAGCAGACAGGTCAAGTCTAAAGTTGTGGAAAGGTTTAAAGAAGGCTTAAGTCATAAAACAATATCTCAACTTTTCTACCTATAAATCCCACAAAACACTTGCCTTCAGCAAATGCTACATTTGACAGATCATCTACGCTGTAGAGAAATCATCATGTTGAGGGGAAGTTTTCCTTCAGCGTGGACAGGGAAGCTGGACAGAGGAGTTACGTAGAGCAATCTTGGGGAAAGTCTGTCCAGGACAAAAGACGACTAGAGGCTGCAGGATAAATTAAATTTCCAGAAGAACATTGAGAATAAATCTGTAGCATGTTCTCCTGTTCGAATGACCTCGTCATATTCCACACCTAAATTAAATTGAAAATTAAGACCTGCTGACAGACGCTCTATCCAATTTCACTAAGTTTGACATATTTTTGCAAAAATGGGTAAAAATAAAATTCTCTTAAATGTGCTAAACTAGTAGACATCTTCCCAAAAGAATTTACAACTGGAACACTTCTTAATTTTAATCTATATGTAAAAAAAAAGATTCAAAACTTTTTTATTTTCTTCCACTTCTATAAGTTTTTTTTGGTCTATCAGTTAAAATCCCCCAAACAGCATATTGAAGTTTGTGGTTGTCAGTAAACTTAAGATTCAAGGGGCTGGAATACTTTTCCAAGACATTATAGTTTTACAAATATAACTATTTCATACCAGAATATCTTAAACCATAAAACAAACATCAAATAAGTATCTTGAAATTAAAAGCAAATTTGTCTAAAGTAGCAATGTCATTCCTCTAATATTACAATCCACATGCTTCTGTCTTAAACACACAACTTTGTAGAAAACTGAAGGGATTATTGTCATCTAAAAGATCAAAAAAGTATGAATTCAACCAATTAAATTTACTCTTGTATTAAGGCTGTACCTTAGTGAAAAGAGATCACAAAATATTAGTGAGTGATAATATGCTACTGTGGCTTTTGTTTAGCCAACATATAGGAAATATGGATAGAAATGTGGCAGTCAGCAGAGCATTAGAGGAGAGGGTCATCCATCTGGGGCTGACAGTTCATTTAAAAACAGCCTGTGGTTGTAAAACTCAATCAGTTTAAAGCTACTTTAACACACACTGGTCCTTTTGCAGCTGTCACAAAAAGTATCAGTTCATAGGAAGTACCTCAGTTCCCGAAGACAAAAACCAACATGACATTATAACATTACAATGTCTTTAGATTGTTGGCTCATTAAAAGGGTTCTACTGAAATCAATGAAATAATGTCATTCGGATCAGGTATGCTGGACAAAGAATACTGTATATTCAGAGCAACCAGAGCAGGACCGAGGCTGTCAAACAACGGTGCTTCATAATTTATAACCCAGTCACTACAATACCGTTATGCTGTGTTAATGTTGTGTGCTGCTGAGGGCCAGGAGGTGTGTAGCTGCCAGTCAATATAATTATAAATAAGGAAGTAAAAACTCTTATTTCAAATGAATGTGTGATATATATATATATATATATATATATATATATATATATATATATAAACAAGAAAACGTGTGTGGATAGGATATCATTGGAAAGTGATATCCTGAAAAAACTACTTTCCTCAATATTACTGTGAAATGCTTCATGGTCAGCAACCGATTCTAGGGAGTATTTACTGTCTGACCAGAACAGAGAGGACCCAGGTTTTTGCAGGGGTAAGGGGCCACAGCTGCCCATAAATAGCTAAAATCTACAAATACTTGAGACCCCTTCTAAAAACGCTTAAATGTACCTCAAAATGCACTAATCCACACAGCAGAAACCGCCTTAGGACTACTGCAGAAGATGAGATCTGCATTCTTCCTTTTCTCCACTCTAAGGGGTTCAGCCAATCAGCACCAAGGAAAATGAATGGACTTTATTTCACTTAGTAATTTTATTGTTTAGGCTCTATTACTGTTGCTCAATAATTAATTCCTTTTGACTTACATAGGTCCTTTTGTAGATAAAACTTTTAGCAGCTATGTGGTTTTGAGAAAATCTTTGTTCCCCTGTGTAAAGCTTTAAGCTTTTAGAAAAATATGGTAATCGTAGATTTATTTATTTTTACACTTTTAAACTTGAAGCCTACAGCAGAGATTTCAAATGAACCAGAGGGGGATAAAACTGTTTTCTCCCTTGAGTGCTCCTCCATTGAATAATTGATTACATATCAGTCACAGCGAAAAGAAAACCTGGCGAGACTGAGCAAGGAATGAAATGGAGAAAAAAAGAAGTTGTGTATCTTTTAGTCCTCCTTTGGCTCCCGTTGATCTAATATTGATTGCCTGACATTGGTCAAATATCCCATTCTGCATCTTGAATACCGGGTGTAGAAAAGGAGGGAAGAGGCAGTCTGACAGGACAAGGTGCAGGAGAAAGGCTGATTACAACCATCACTCACCAGGGTATCATTGATCTCCAAGCCTTTTTCTGTGATTGAGATGACTCACCGGCTCCGATTGTTAACACTAGCTTTACTTGCTTTGGATTTTTTTTACACCCATAATGTATGCCATCTCATGTGGCACCTTCTAGATCGTTTATTGTGGTGGGAATTTATTATTTTCTAAATTGTACTGACAGCTTTTATGTCTAAACAAAGGATTTTGTGCAAATGTTTTTTTAGCTTGCTTTGTTGTGGCAATCACTGAAGGTTTCATGTGAGACAATATATAGATCTAAGAGAGCCCCTCTCCCTATATTCTATGAATTTACTTTTCAAAGTTAACAAGTAAACAGGAAAACTGAAAAAGACTTGCTACATTATGCATTTGCTCTCTGTGAGTGTTTTGTTGCTTTTCTCTTTGCCCAGAATGGAACAGCAATGTCAGGAGCTCTTATTTCAATGATGTCTTGGATCACAAGAATGGAGAAGAGCCTCATTTCATGGGACTTGGAATAATTGCAGTGTTTATACACAAACCGTGGTGTAGCAGTCAGGCTTCTCTAGGGAAATATGAACAATGTAGAACCATGGTCTTGCCCCTACTTTTAAACAGAGTTGTGCATTTCAAACAGAGCTGCTATTTTCAGATTGTGTGCTTTATTCTCAATGTTGCAACATCTATGCTGTGTTAAAGGAGCGTTGTTTTGCCAGTAAATCACAGTCTGGGTACTGCCGTGTCCTCTTTGTTGCTGATACGCCAAACAAGTTCTGCAAGTGTTGATGTGCTTTTACTGTGATTACCAAAGATGCAATAAAACTCACGAGAAGATGACAGTTTTCTTTGACAATATTCTCAGTAAGAAAGTACTTTAAATGCGAATGCAAAATCAGCACTGTGTTGCTTTAAAATATGTAAATCAAACCTAATCAAACAGAATGTGCCAGTGGTACATAAGACGCTATGTCATATACCTGGTAAAACTTGTCTTGCTGTTATATGTAGAGGGTCAGCTTTGCTTTGGCTAGCTAAGTTGAAATAAAGCAAAGTATCCTAATAATGCCACTGTAAATGTAGATCTTATTTTATAAACCTATAATCCCTACTAGGTTACTATGTTAAAGGAATTAAGGAGTCTGTCTCCTGAAGCTACATGTTTTGCTTGAACTGTTCAGTAACGACACCAGTGCAGATCTAGTTGGACCATTATGCACAGAGAAATATTTGCCCTCCACACAGATTGTAATTTTCATCTAAATGTAATTTTGTAAATGACAAATACAGTTTACACAAGGAGTAAGGACTGTAATCATCAATATTTACTCAAGTTTTCTACAGCAAATAATACATAGCGCAGACATCCATGGACATTTCTGGCTGTAGGTGGGTGGGGTTGACCTTAAACTTGTCTAGGGCATCAAAATGGCTAGAACCGGCTCTGAATTGCTACATTGATCCACAACTTTCCTCACATTATAGTGATTCTGGTCTATGGTTCAGTACCTGATTCTAGGGAGTATTTATTATTTAACATGTATTCATGGGACCACAAGGGCCACAGCTGCCCATAAATACCTAAAATCCAGAAATACTTGAGATGGGTATAGATGCCCCTTTTATGGGTTCAAGCACTAAATATACCTTAATATGCACCAATATGCAAAGTGTAAACTGTCTTAGTATTACCACAGAATCTAACATCTACAGTCTTCCTTAACTCTTCAGGGTAAATGATTGATTGATTTGAAGCAGCCAAATGATTGATTGGCTGCTTAGCAGACACCAGCCAATGACCAATTAGCATTGTGCCTAGTATTCCAATTTCACAACCTGCATTTTCTGCCGAGCATTTTAGATATGCTCTACAAATAAATTCATTAGTAGGAAAATTTTACTTTCCACAGAAAATTCTATGAATAGTGACTCACAAATAGGCAGGGGTCCAATGAAATAAAAATAAAATAAATAAAAAAAAAACCAACACAAAAACACTTCAAATGTATTGTCTTTTTCTCACCATAAACTCAAACACTGTAGATCCCTAATTTTACAGAGCCAATTTCAATGGCCTTACAATAAAAGCTCAACTAAACGATCCATCACTAAAGGAAGGTCACACAGTCACTTACCTTTGTAGAAACACTCCTCGCTGTGCATGATGGTAATCCTGTGTCCTCGGAGACAGGAGGCCCGGTGGAGCTCGCAGTGGTTCTGGTACAACTTTCCATCTGAACCACACACTGGTTTGTAGTGTGGTTTGCAATGATCCAAACACCTGCATTCCCCTTGGTCAGTCTCATGGTTGATCACACAATGGCGTCCCAAGCCACAGTATTTATGCTCACATGGACCTGGATAGCTGCTATGTCCCATAAAACCTAGAGAGAACACACAACGGGAGAAAATGAATCCATTTATGTTTGATGTATTTATGCATCTGCCAGAATAGATGAAAAACCCTGGATTTAAGCGTCTATTTTCAGATGAATGTAATTTTTAAAATTCACAGGCTGCTTGACAAAAAAGCACTATCAGCACTGGAAGGTTTATTTCTCACCAGACCACCAGTAAGTCACATGCATAAATAATGCAAAAAAAATTCAATCTAAACCATCCACTAAAGGTACAAAAAAAATATTATTTGGAGATACAAAGGCAACACTGAAATGATTTGTGTTTAACAAACTTGAATTTAACATTCATTTGCAGAGAAAACAACCTTTGTGTGAAAATGATTTTTGCTACAGTAGCTCAGATTGTTCTTTTTATGAAGATTGTGGTGGTTTAATGACTATTTCAAAGACTTTTACTGGTGAGTCAAAATGGAATAATACATTTTATTTGAACACATGCCAAAAAAGAAAGATAAAGAAACCCCATACAACGGTAATAAATTCTATCTTCAATTTTCCAGACATGGCCTTGCACCTAAAAGCTCCATTTTTGATGTATTCAAAGCTTTTTATTTCATGAAAAGTGCCAGGCAGTCAAATAAATACAGATGCAACCCATTTTCACCTCTCCATGGACAATTAAAAAGAAGATAAAACCCTTTCAAAATATCTCAAGGGTTGACATTTTCTATAATAATGTAGATATAAACACTTACAGGCTGGAATAAATCAGAATCCTAATCTTAAACAGTGGTTGACTGCCAGACAAACTTGAATTTAACATTCATTTGCAGAGAAAACAACCTTTGTGTGATAATGATTTTTGCTACAGTAGCTGGTACAGAGTTATTACATGCTTTAATAATTTTACCTGTAATGCAGGAGTGGATGGACAATGTAAAAATACAGATAAAATCTTTGGTAAGGCAATATTTAATAACTGGGAAGTGAAAAATGTGAAATAGTTTGTTTTTGTTTTTTAATAATTGGAGACTACAAGAAAGGTAAGGTGGGAACCTGGCAGGTATGACAAACAAAATACATTTACTTACTAAAAGAAATGAGCCCCCCTCCAGCCCTGTCCATCACCCACCCCAAGATTTGAATTGTTTAAGATGCATAGGGTTGTGGAGTAATTCTGTTAAAGATTTCATGGTTTTGTGAAATTGTGACAAAAAGAGGTGAAAAGCAACATAACTACATATTGAGAAACATTAGGGAAAAAATAGTAAATTGTGCAAAACGGTCCAATGACAGAATCCTATATTCTACAAGTAGCATAATAACATTTAAAAATTTCTATGCAGCAATTCAAGAGACAATATCTATGAAGCTCTGCTGACTTTCTTCTAGTGTAATGTTACGTTGGAACCAAAGCTTGTTTTGTAGCAACTTCAGAGTCAATGTGCATATCTGAGTCATTTTCCTGCTTCTGCTTCATGACACCTTAGACTGAAGTCTTATTTAAACAACAGGAACATGCACAACAGGAACATGCACCCATTTATATAATCAAAGCTCTTCTGTGCATCATACAGGTGCTTAAAACAGGATATTGCCATAAAACAGTGCATAAGCTTCCCCTGCCAACGTGACTTACTCCTCACATGTTAATTTATGCCCTGTAATCTGCATTTGAATGAACACTTCAGACTGAATGACCTGAGTAGGAGTAATGTGTGCCAGGGAGAAACTAACATATCTAGAAACAAAGCGATCCTTTCAAAAACAGCAAGGACAGAAACCTTGAAGATTTTATTCAACTTAAAGGTAGAGGCATAGAAGAATAACAGAAAGATGACCAGAGTTACAGCAAAGCAGGTGTGGTGATAAAGTTATCACTGTCTTTAAAATTACTTCATTTCTGGGGCAGTGAGGGTAATTTCTCTCATAAATATTCTGTGAGGGGTTCTTTCCATAAATGGTTTTATTCTGCTGTGGTCTGTGGACTTTTTGATCTGTATAAACACTAACAAGTCTTGACAGGCGTCAGTTTAGTTCACACACCGTAAACCAGCTTTTCACACTTAAGACAGTTCTTTTGACTATCCTTAAAGAGTCAAGAGATACATTGGAAAGAGAAAAAGAAAATACTGTTAGGTTTTACCGTTACATGCTCATCAAAAGGTTACAAAAGGAGGAAAAAATGGTGTTAGATTTAATGTGTGAATACTCATTAACAGCTTATACATTACATTAATTGTATTCAAGTGGTTTTAAATACAGTTTTCAAATGTCGCTTTTCAGAAAACTTTATCCATCTAAACAGGCAAATACACATTAAGGTCCGTCCATATGTGTTAATGGAAACATTCAATAAAAAACAAAGAAGCTAGACGACTTTTAGACAAACCAGAATCTGTACCAGTCTCTGTCATTTTTTTATTTTTATCTATAAAAGAACAGGTCAGACACCACATACACAATGTCTGAGAGTACGTGTTTGTGCGTATTATGACTTTAAGTGTTTATTCTCCCACTGTGTCTAAGTTTAGAAACTTTGACATAAAATGTGTTTTATTACTCTGAACTGCATAGGGGTGGCTCTACAAAATAGAATATCAACTTAAGGCTAAACTTCAAAACTAACAGATTTAAACTCAGAGTTCATTTTTCCACAATGTTACTTGTTGGATGCTGCAAAAAGAGGAGAGTAGCATCCTGCTACGTTTTCCCGTGGACCATCATACGGCTAAGTACCCAAAATAACATCTAATTTATGTGATTGAAGATATTATCCATTAATGTGCCTTAATACAAGATTTTGTGAAAAAAAGATCATCACAGTTCTTTCATGACCAAAATCATATAAAAGGAACCTGGATTTATTTTGTATGTATTTATTTTGGCTATAGAACTATTTACAAAATGTGTAGTAAGAAAGTTTGTCCCTTTTTCCAAGACAACTTTCAATGTCTGGAAGACAAAAACACACAACCATGCCAAATCACGTCTGCCAACAGGATTGTAACAGGAGGATTACATGTGAGCTCAATTACAAATGTAGTTTAATAAACCACTTTTCAGTCAACATTTCACACTTGTTTCATTTTACGACAGATGGAAGCATTTAGATTTAAAAATGAGATGAGCAGATGTTAGTGGTAGTTCAGACAATTAATTTCTTTTTTTTTTCTTTTTTTTAGCAAACTCAATGACAGAATAAAATTGATACCCAAAAATGGCATAGTCAATACACTAATTTATGACTGGCATTATCAAGATGTATTTTTTAAACTTTAAAACAAATTTTGAAAAATAAACCAAAATGATTTCATGTTAGAATGATGAACTTGGTTCCTATTGTACAGATTAGAATAATTTTAACCAATTTGAGCTGAAATTAGAATTAGTTCTTGCCGTTAGTTAACAGCACTGTTGCCAACTTAGCAAATTTTCAGACTAAAAAAATGTCACTGCCAGTTCAGACTTTTTAAAGGTCGGTGATCAGCCAAGTTGCAGGCGGTGCATCACTACAGCCACAGTTCACAAAATGTTTACAATGATTCTTTAATGTCTGGCGTTAACATCTGGAGTTTTTTTTGTGGCTGAATAATTTAATTATCAAATATTTTGGTATGCATTTTTGCTCAAAATAAATAAATGATGCTTGCAATAAATGTAACTAAAAAATTGAGCAAACAGAAATTGAGCAAAGTGCTGTACAGCAAGCAAAGTAAAACAAAACAGCAGCAATTAGAAAAATTGGTATTATGTTTTTGTGCAACAAAAGTAGGGAAGGCAAACATAATGTGAGCAATAACCATGAAAAATATTTTTAAAATAAATGAAAATAAAAACTAATATTTGCAATCATTCTCACTAAAACAATGAAAATATGGCCAATCTGATCGGCATAGCCAACATTAGTCACATTTATGATTTACGGCTGAATTATAATTATTGACAGGAGATTAATATTTCACTGGTATTACAATCTAATGCAATTAGCTTGGAACAGAAGACCCCCTGCCTCAGTTATTCATTCACAGGCAAAAAAAGAAAATGGACAAGATGGTCACCTGTACAGCCTATGCAAGTGGTTAAAAGTAAGATATAAACATGATTGGCAAAAATACAATAAGATTAAATTATTATATACAACTGTAAGTTTTACACAATCTTTACATGCACACATCTTCAACGATTTGTCAAAACGCATGAAAAATGTTTCAGAAAAACTTTGAGAGCCTTTTATCCATTAATACAAAATGCTCAAAATCAGAGCTTGTATTTTCCAGTTGGATATGAAGGAAAACAAAGTGACTTAAACTGTCTCAATCACATCGCCAATGTCTCCCCAAACGCAGTCCTGCCTTATCCTCCAGCAATCAGAGAGGAATTAGACGAGATACGAGTCTGAATGCTGTGACCTGATTTGAGTCAGTCAATTTGCTAGTTTATTAATTCCCCGTTGTGCCATAGCGTAATGATTATTCAGTGAATTTGTGCTGCACAGCCAGGCATCCTCTGCCACCAGCAGGGTCAGCGAAGGGCGCAGTGATTTGTTGTCAGCATGCACATCCAGCTGTCTGCTCAGCTGACACCAGATACTAATGAGGAATGGTGGACAGCCCAGCATTTAGTGCTAAAACTGGTATTTTTCAAATTACAGACTAATTTTTTAATGTAGTCATCAAAGTTTTACAGACAAAGCTCATCAGGGCACAGAGAATATAGAGGGGTGCTTCAGAGTGGCTAATATTGAATAGTGTAGATCTGAAAGTTGTAGATTGTGTACATTTTTCTTAAAGCTGAAGAATGTAAAAAAATAAAAATACAAAAAAGGTTTTTCACAACTATCATTTTGTCCTGATACTTATATGAGACATAATCTGTGAAAAGTTGGAGCTCCTGCGCCTCCTCCAGGCTACTGCCGTCTGAAGAAATAGACCTCAAAATTGGCCAATCAGAGCTGTCACTTAAGCTTGTGTAAGCGCTGCTCAATGTGCTGATGGAGAAACAACTTATCGTTACAGGAAAAGTGTTTACCCGCTGTCATTGGTGACCATGCTAACTAACCTTAGCAGTTGTAGCAGACTATGCTGCAGTGAACCAGCTGCAAAAATTAAACGGCGCTAAAATCCTTGTCCAGGCTCTGATTGGTTGATTTTAGTTAATACCACAAAAGAGCTATTGTTTGTTTTACATACTGCAGCATTAAAGCGAGATTATGGATATGAAAAAACAAAAAAAAACTTATTTTAAACATTATGTAAAATGTTTAAAAGTATTTAAGAAATTAAATACTTTTTGTATTAAAATTTATTTAAAGCTGCCACAAACTTTGGAATTCTGACAGCTCAGTTCTGCAACTATCAAAAACCTCTGTATCATTTTCAACAACAGTTTAGAAAATTGCCTGTGCAGTTAGCCTGACTTTTATCATCTATGCTTCCTAACTAAAATCAAGCCTTTTTTAAGCTTCTGTGACCTGTTCTTGCTCTTTTCAGTAACACAATTGACAAAAATACAACAGTCTCGATGTCAGTAACTTAGCACATGAAGTGTTTTATGATAAAATTAAAAGTACAAAAATTGGTGCCAGGCACATATCTAGTAAATATTAATTACACTGTATTTATCCAAGTTAATAAAAATGATGTTTTATCTGTTGCTAACATTTTTCTACTCGGTGTGCTGAAGAATGCAACTCACCTCTCGTGCAGCTTTCACAGACTGGCACAGAGTACAGGAGCCAGCAGCATATAACCAGCCACACAGAGAGGGGGCGCTATTTCCCCATTGCACTGATACATAAAGCAAGTGGGATTCTACAACCTAAACACTGTTACA
>NW_015112875.1:258768-275823 GCF_001443285.1 Poecilia latipinna | reverse complement strand
TTTCCTTATCTGTCGGTAGGCGATGAAAACTACAGCTTATCACAGAAACTCTGCCTTTTTGTTTCGGGAGCACATTCAAAACACACCTGCTGCTGCAGCCACAACTTTATCTGATTATTAGAGAACAGCCATGAACAGCACAACAGTTCCCCGAGCTCCACAAGGGCATCTTACAGCACTTTGCAGTGGCAGGTTGCTCTCTGTAACAGGTTAATGTGTGATTCGTTTCGGTTCTGGTCCAGTGAGGAGATTCTCCATATTACGGTCTGAGGCGCAGCAGCTGCGGTCATCTCTCCGCTGATTTGCAACACGGAGAACCTCGAGGTTCTGGTTCAGAATGAACCCAGATATTTTATTTTGCCTTATAGAAATGTATTGCTGGCCCAATTTACACACTTGTGAAAAATTGAAATGAAAAATAAAATTCACCTCACACCAAGCTAATATTATGTAGTTCTGCTGTTTTATTCTGTCAGTGCTAAACTGCAGCTCAGATCTCTGACCAGCTTCTCTGCTTTTCTCTTCTTTATTCCTGTCAGCTCTTCAGAGGAACGAGCTGCTAGCAGCGCTGCTAACTCACGGTCATTCCGTTACAAAACTTAACGCTGTGTTCCAGTCGCTCCCCGTAATTAAACTCATTTACGATCCTCTGTACTCATCACTGATCATCTCAGATAGCAGACTGCATGTCCGTATACAAGTTTTGCCAAATACTGTACAATAACCGAACAGACCCATAATACTCACCACTATTTACTGACGTGACCCTCTCTGTTTTCACGTAATGGTATGATCCAATAACCTGTTTGCTACCATACGCAACGCTACCGGAGTAGATGCGATGTCGGCTGGCAGTATACTTTGCTAAAGACTGAAAAAGACGTTATAGCTTAATGGAAAACTTGTAGCACAGAACCGCGGACGTTTAATAAGATCAACTTCGTCACGCATTGGAAGAACAGCACGAGGTTTTTCGCAAGACCACGGAGGCGAAGAAGCAAACATCTGGCTCCTTCAAACGATAAACTCCTTCTACTGAACGTAAGAACAATCATTTACATTACTGGAGAGCCAACCAACCGAGCTCGACTCCATGAGAAGAGGCTTTTTAGCACACAGAAGCAGGCTGATGGCTTAGCGCGCGTTCTTCTTTTTTTTTTGGCGGTTAGCTAGCAACGTTTTGGTGTGCAGTACTGCCACCAGCTGGAGCTCAGCATGCCAACGTGCTTATCTTCTTAAAAACAATGTTTTGTGAATTATGTGTTTACATTAGAGTCCTCTACTTATTGACATGGAAATATATCATCCTGGTATAAAAATAACTTTTAGTCAGTCTGAGCAAAGAGCATTGGGATTCTAACATCATTTTGAAGAAAGTAATCCCTTGATGCATAATGTGATGTATTTACACATAATGTGAAAATATACAGCAGATATACTTTAACATGGCCAACACAATTTAAAGATGAATATAAAACGTATCATCTTGAAAGAAACATTTCAAAAGCATGCTGTATGAAGCCTTTAAAAATGCATCTCGATAGCTACAGTTTTCATTCTGAATCTGAATGCCCACATCCACTTAGGCAACATGTTGCCAGAATTTTGTGAAATCTTTTTGACATGTACAAGATTCTTTTTCTGTCATGTTTTTCTCTCCTCTAAATGGAGACTGTTGGACTTGCATTTATCTGATCTTTTCCATCACAACTACTCTAACTCCTCAGAGAGAGAAGAGTGTAGTAAACAACATTTAAGGCTCTGGTTTCACTCAGTTCACCAAGTTAAACTGGCTCTCAAATAAGAAGCAGAGATAAAAAAAAAAAATGAATCAGCAACTAAAATAATGCTGCATTCAAGTAATGTCATTTTCTCACAACTGCTCTTCACATTTAGATATTAATACTTGGTTTCTTTAATCGGGATATTATATTTTAAGTTGATAGTCTTGTGATGTTGAACAGTATTTTTAATTCAACCTTTTGTCATGCTATGTTATATACATAATATAATCAAAGCAATACTCCAGGAATGTGTTTGTTGAGAGAAAAACATGACAAAAGATATGAAGCTTAAAAAAGTAGATTTTACATAATTCCCCCCTCTGGCTCTTAAGAAAGCTGGCACTGCCATTATGAACACCATAGTTATTTTCCATTTTGTTTTACTTCCAAGACATCAACTTTGAGGACTAACTGTTCACTTGCTGTCTGATTTATCCCAACCACAAAAAGGTGTTTTGATGAAGAGTGGTCATGCAGCTCAGTCACATCAGCATGTTACACAAGACAGTTAAAAATGAAATTGCTTCAAGAGAAAATACTTTCAAATAATTCTTAACAAAAAACCTTCCAATGAATAAAGGTATATATTTTTTGTTTTATTTGTAGAGGTCTGAAAGGCAGTTCATAGATTTCATAAGGCAAGTGAAAGATTAATTTCCGGTTGCCCTCCGTGTGGTTGAAGGCGCGTTTCCGTCAGCATGGTAACAGAGGTGTTGCATTAGCTTTTGAAACAATCTTTTTTCACTTTACCATCTGGTAATTGCAGCAGTGTGACAACACCTTCACTCCTGGTGGCATAAACAACTCTTGAACAATTTATGAAAATCTATTTGAGGCATGAGCTCTTTCAGCCCTTTGAAGCGGAGCAACACACTTTGTTTGAAACATTGATGATGTTGCTTCCACCCCAGTGAGCTTCTATACAGCACTCTTCCACTGAAATCCAGAATAAAAACCTTTAAACTTGAGTCTGTTCTTGACTTTCCATTTTTGGAAGTCTTTAATAATTTTTATACAGTAAAACATGAACTAGAAATAAAGCAACCAGACGTCAAACCACTGCAGTTACTATGTTTCCATATAAAATAATGTCTGGTTAAGTATTAAAGTTAAGCTGGTTAAGAAAGCAATGCAATTACAATCATGTGGTTGTAGTAGAAATGACTAGTAATTGTTTACTTAGAAATTGAAAAGTAGATTTACATACAAAGGGCATCTGAATTGCAGTAATTACAATGATTTTGGCATGTAAATTTGATCAACCCACTGGCAATAGTGCCACATTTGAACAAGAGACCAGGATTATCATTTTATAACCAAAGTATATCCCGTGTGTCTGGAAGTCCACAATGTGATCCATGTGGCTGTGTTTTTTTGCATTCAGTATTTTTATAAAGCACATTCCACACTTATCATTACTGCATGAATCGTGGCATTCCTTCTACATGCTAACCTTTGAACACAGAGTACAAACCAGTAATACTTTTGCTGCTGGTATTACACATGTAGGATGAGTTGAGCTCACAAATAAATCATCTTGTAGTTCATTGAAAACACAAGTGACAGCAGGTGGGTAGATTTTGCAAAATGTAGAATTTAAATACCTTCAAGTCATCAAGCCTTCAAAACAGACAAAAATGAAAGATTGTTCAACAACTCTAGCAAAAAATAAACTGCCATGAAGATTCGCTGCAAAAATGAATCAAAACTTTGTAAATTAACTATCCACGGAATATCATTTAGCTTGTCAATTTTTCAGAAAGATGAATAGCTGCATGCCAGCTGTCTTCTTCATTGCTTAATAAAACATCTCCCTTGTACAGATTCTCATACTACTTTGATTTACAACTTTAAATCACAGATAATTAATTTGGCAGTTCAATCATTTATCTATTGGGAAAACAGACACTTGTGTAGATTAAACATAGTGACAAATCTCCTTGAGCACCTCTGCATGCGACAAAGATTGTTTTATTTATGTTTCATACTTATGTGCAAAAGCAGTAAAAGGTATCAGACTATTCAGGTCTGAAATATAGAGAAGTAAAACTTTGTAACGATAGATGTCAAGCTGTAGTGGACCGAAGAAACAAGTCAAAAAGTAATGCATTACTTCCAGCCTCCGACAGCATATATGTGTGTGTGTGTCGATCCCTTGATCACAGCATGCATGAGAGAGGATGAGAGCACCTGGCAGCCACTTGGCAACTCTCCGTCCCATTTCATTTGCTCTCCTAATGACTGTACGTGGGCTCGGCTCTTCTCTCATTCTGTCCACATCAGGACGCAGCACTGAGAGCGTTCCCACCAACAGCCCCATTTATCACAGATTGTCGACTAATTGTAAGTACCCCACGCTTCTGACATTACTACTTCACATTACAGTGAGCTGTTTGGTATGCAAACTGTGCACAGATGAGCAGCTCGTCTTCCCCTGACTGATTTCCCTGTCCTGTTGCGAGAACAGGTTTATTAGGCGTTTTTAGTGAAGTCTTTACAGTAATTGAGGAAGGAAATTTTAATGAGTTTTACAGTGGAATCTTCCAGCTTTTAAGGTAGAAATAAGGCAAGAGTGTTACACTTTTGGATATATAGAAACTCTTCCAGTATTAAAGTTAAATATGGATGAATGCAATTTTAGGATTTCAGAATCCAAAAAGTACCAACTCTTAAGCAGTTATAATGTTAACCTAACACTTTTATCAGTTTTGTAGTTAATAAATTAACTTCCACACCACAGAAGCAGCTCAAACCTCCAGATTCTACGTCATATTGTAAGTGGTGTTTCTCCTGAGACTAAATGCAAAAATGTGTGAAAGAACATTTCTATTTTAATGGTTTTAGAGACAACTTTTGATATTCCTAGTCACATATGTGTCTAACAAGCAAGGGCAATTCATTTATAATTATGAAATTCACATCTAAAAAACAAGACTAAAAGGTAACACATCGACTTCTTAAACTGCATTTTTTAACCAAACCAGATGGCTGAACCAAATGCAATTTTATTATTAGCATTAACTTCATTAAATGTTGAAGTTTGATTTGTTCAGAGAGGGAGAGTATTCACACCACCATTTGGTCTGCTTTATCTAACTCCAGTTTGATCGTGGAGGTGTGACTCGAACTCTGATGTGGACCATACAACAAACTGGTCCACCTACAAAGCTCGGTCTTGGTTTAGTTTGAATGAACTCTGGCACAGTTTGAACACCAAGTGGACCAGAGAATCAATTTTTTTGCAAAGCAATCCTTTACTGTCCTCTGATGGTGAAGAACAGAGCTGATGTGAATTTTAGTTTTGTGAGGTTGACTGTGATAATTAGGTGTGTAGGTTTGGACTTGTTGCATGTTCAGGGTTTGTTTTCCTGGCAGATTGACTTTGTAGAAGTTTGAAGGTGATGTTTGACCACAAAGACCACAAAGCAGTTCAGGCTGCTGGATGCAATTCTTTATAATTGATATAGATATCAGAAATGATGTTAAACAATAAGATAAAACCTTGCACAATTATACCTTGCACAGTATGATTCACACTTTGTGGAAACATTTCTTTTCACTTATTGTGTTATGGTTTATTAGAACAAGCACTTTACTGGGACAAGGCTATGTTTTACAAGGACTTCATTTTGTGTAATTCTATTTGCTTCATGGCTCTAAAGTAAAAGTACAATTCTTCCATTGTTGTATGGTTGTTTGCTTCAAACTGAGGCTTTCATCCTTCACCCGTTCACAATTTACAAATGACAGAGGCCATTTCCAAAGGCAAGCACATGTCAGCAAGAATTAGGACTTAAACTGAATGGTGAAAACATTAAAGCTCACATTACTTACATCTAACAAAAAGCAGCAGCAAAGGACTGTTTTCTCACAATGATGAAACACATAAAAGACCATGTCAGATCTCAAAACATGAAAGAAGACAAATCAAAATTCTAGTTGCGTTTTTTCTTTAATTTGCAGCTATATGCCACACTCCCTGCTGAGTGGAAGCATACACACAAAGACTACGCATGCATAACATTTCACTTGCTTTCTCTGCATGCAAATAGTGAGACTAAACAAGATACAATTAGGAGGTTTTGGAAGCAAAGTGTTAGGAAACCCAAACCCCAACCAGTTCCCCCTCCTCATTTAACCTGTTTCAATTTTATCCCAAACAGTCTTGGATATGAAGGTGGCTGTCACTGCTCCAAGATGATTACTGGCGGAGTTAGAAAAGCATTTTGGATCAAGACTTCAAAGAAGATATTTATAATGTATTCCAGCAGGGAAATACACATAACTTTAAAAAGTAACAGTTAGTTTGGACACAACATACAATAAAATAACTGAGTGGATAGCGTGGAGCTCTGGGGGGTAATTTTCATGTTTTGACACTGATGCGGTCCTGCCATTCAGATGAAAGGTGCATTAAAGTTAATGTTGGCTGAAAGCAGGAACCGACCTTCAGGATAATGTTCCTTCCTATGATTACTGCGCTGACCTTCAGATGGAAACGGCAGCGCTCCTATTGCCCAGCCTTCATCATTATCCACTGTAAGTAGCAAGGGTTCATGCAGATCACTACGAATTATTGATGAATCTCAATTAGATTCGTCTCACCCCATTTAATTCTACACATTTAGGATATGGTTTGCCAAAAATTATGCTTATCAACATCCTGGGAGTCATTTATACGCTGGAGCTGAGTGTTGATGGGAATATTGTTGATCCTGTTAAATATGCAGCAGGTTCTGCTTCCTTTGGCAGTCCTGATGATCACCATGACACCCATCACTTGCCTTTTTTTCCCCCCACCCTTGTGTTATTTTCAGATGAGCATTTTAATGTTAACTGAAAGTTCATTAAGCAACCAGAAAACCTGAAAACAAATTGCCTGTCAGAATAGTACACGGCAAAATGGCTCCCAAATGTTATTCTAATGGCCTGGTAGAGTCAGTTTATGAGAACATTAGTATTCTCCTTCATAGCCATCATAAAAACAAACTGTGCAAATGGTGACTGCATGTGTAGGACAAAAAAATTGAAAAGAAGGGTTTCTGTAAGGAAGCTGAAACAGATTATAGTTCCCCTTTTAAATTAAGTCTAAAACTTTATTATTCAGTCATTCATATATGCAGTAATTTAAAATGCATTTTTAAAAGTCAAAGTATCCAATAATAAAACAAATGCCTTAAAAAATGTGTGGTTCTTTGGAAGTCAATGTCTACAAACAAACAAACAAAAAAAAACATTTGACTTGTTAAAAATGCTGAGTCTTGCTGTTTTTTTTTTATCCTGGCCGACTAATTAGAATTGACTTTTATCAGGACCACAACGCGAGTGCAATTATAACCGGGGAGGAAGATGGACTGCCAATGTGGGAGGCACTAAAGTCTCACCAAGCTAATTCAGAGACTCAGGATATACTGAAGTTCCATCCATAGTGATACATTTTACAACTTTATCTGGTTTTCTTGTCTCAAACAGGAACTTTGTTGTCTTCCAATGGGACAAAACGCTGCAGTGAGACTGCTAACTGGAACAAGGAGGGCACACGATATCCGTCTTGAGCTCCCCTTACTGGTTACCAGTTACTTTGAGAATTCACTCTTAAATATTTTAAATAGAGCTGTCAGAGCCTTATACATCAAGTCATACTCTCAGGTTAACCAACCAGAGACTACAGTTAGCTCCTCAGACCCATTTTACAAACTTCAGCTATGAAATACTCTAAATCTGTCACTATGGCATAGACGGTTTTTATTTGTTTCCATGTGTTTATTTGTCCATTTTATCAAAAGTCTAAATATGTTTGTTTTAGGTAGCTTGAGTGCTCTTATGAACAGACAATGTTCTTCAAAACAAGCTTTGCTTTGACCATCTTCATCTATCCCTCTTCCCAAAACCTGAACTATACCTTTAAGGGTAAGTGGGTCAAGGGTTGCCGGTGACCACACAGTCCTGCAGGTACCTAAGAAACAAAACCAACAAAACTACACTTCTGTCCTACTATCCCTTTTAATATGCCTCATCCCACATTCCCAAAAAAATAAAAAAACTGTACTCCCTCTTTCTACATTGACTTAAGTCGAACCATATGAAGACCATTACAAATTAAATTTTGATAATAATGTGTAGTGAGATGGAACAACAGGGAGTCAAATAATTTTGTCTGAGAAAAGCACCGAAACGCTCTGCTCTTTGGTTTAGCTGTGACAAGTTATTAAAATTGTAACCCAGTCCCAGGGGGTAGTGTGCAATTTTAGAATTAATATACAATTTAGAGCTCAATGTTTTTCTCAGCTTTTGAATTATTCATGTGTGTCTGGTATGGACTTAGGTCTGGTGGCGGTAAAATGACTGCAATGCATACAAATTAATGCATTGTGTCAGTGTATTAGAGAAGAGGAGACGACACAGATTAGGAGCACAAACATTCGTGGCAGCAAAACAAGAAGCTTGGACTGGTGCAAAGGTTTCACCTCAACGATGCGGCGCAGTAATAAGAACACTCAAAGATGATAAACGGTTGTTTAAAGGTGGCATGATGCGTCTTTGGGAACATGCAACCAGTGATCTTATTCATTTTCTCTTCAACTGATTGTACTATAGACTTTAAGTGCATAATATGATTTTCATCAGAAGCAAACTGATGGCTTTTTACAATAATTTGATTTCTGAGATAGGCTGAAAAACAGTTTTGTGTCATAAACATAAGAATGGAGCATCCTGCATAATTAAATTCAAGGAAAAATACTGTTGTGTTCTGTTATGGAGATAGGTTAGATTATACTGTCCATAAACCAATTCATCTCTAACTACTAGAGAAAAAAATCTACCTTCTTAGGAACTAATCTCTATTACATAAAAATGACATTTCTGTACATTTCTTTTAATGAATATTTCTTTACAATCAACTGAAAGATAAAAATGTAAGGGATTTTGAAAATAAACTCAAAAAAATTGAAATCAATAATTATCAGGAATCAGCCTGATAAATGTAATTATTTACATTTATCTCTATTTGAACACATGTAATAAAATCTTCAAAGATTACTAAAGGAAAATAATGTTTTTGTTATAACAAAACACAACTGCCCTGGGCAGTTGCCCATATCAGAAAGTGCCACTGTGGATTATAAACCCAATGAGAAATGGATTCTGCTGCCTTACGATTCAATGGAAACCCAATTTCTGAGGTTCTGGTTTATTAAAAGCTTTCTAAATCTCTAAATTAGAAAAATAAGTTGTTTTGACCAGAGCCTACAGAGACATTTCTATGTGATCTGGAGACCAAAAATTAAGATACATTGAGATCACTGCAAGGCAGGCCTTGCTGCACTCCAACTCGAGTTTCATTTTTACTTGTTAAAATTCAATTATGAAAAACAAGCTTCAGTTGTTAAATTGGCGCATATTCACATGCTTTCAGTGAGTCTTATTTAACTTAAGTAACACTCCCCCTACCTTCCTTTGTAAAGACTTACAACCAGAAATATGAGACTATATAATCAATGGTCCTAATGCAAGTTCTTTGATGCAATGAGAAGAACAAATATTTTGGTTTAATGTTCAACATCTCTCTGGACAAAGCAACATTTTATAAACTACAACACAATTACACTTATTTAATATAGTAATTTGTCTAGAAAAATATCTTCATCTTTTCTGAATGAGCAGTTGAAAACTGGTTCAACCCTTGCTTTGAACTTTGAATGTTTATGAACCCCAGCTCTGCTTTGCCTTCAGGGATTTGCCGTTTATCCTGGTGTTAATTCAATAACTGACTAGTTGTGTTTTCTGCAGCTCTGCCTGAGTAAATTAGGTCCATTGATTATGTACTCTTATTTTTCTGGTTGATTTCTGTAAGTCTTTACAAAGTGAGGTAGAGGGAATATTGCTTTAGTTAATAGGCTCACTCAAAGCATGTTTGCTGTGAATATGGGAACAATTCTGTTTTGTGAACTCATTCATACACATTTCATTTAGAGAATGACCATCGCTGGAGATCATTTTAACAAGTTCCGCTGGGTGTTTGATATAGCTAAAAATCAATCGATCTTTAGGAAATTTCCTTTCAGTAGCAGCCTCGGGTCTTGTTGCAGATTGCATAGCAAGCTAAACTTTTGTGGTGCACACTGGGACTCCAATTAGAGCACCCTAGAAAATGGCTTCATTTGTTGGTTTTCTGCATTTCTTCAATCTAGCATTTTGAAAATGTGTTCTCTTTGAAAAAAAGGAAAAATAAATCTATATTTGTCAATCATTATTTTTTTTAATTGCTTCAAATTGAAAAAGCAAAGCAGAAATACCTCTGGCCGGGTCGATAGTTTATCACAGCCTAAATGAAACAAACGTCTGAAACACGTTCAAAGATGAAAAGACAAATACTACAACACCAGATGCTTCGTTTTTAGCAGAAACTGTTCCAGGAATGCCATGCTCTCTAATCAGTTCACCCTTTTCAGAGATCCCACCAATCTTTGACAGATACAGTTTTTAGATAAAAATAAAGTTTCTCAGAATTATGTTAGTTGTATTCTTTTAACTGATGGACATAAAAAGGTGCAAAGTGTCTTCTCTGGCTGGCTTTGTTTGTTACCAGAATATTTAATATTTTGAACTCTTGAAAATCTGTTTGGTTGTCAATTTAAGATGCAGGCATATGACAACAGCTTGCAAACCTTACGTATTAGTCAAAGGTTAACCCTGCAGTATAAAAGTAAGAGGTATTAAAATAAAAACAGACCTGAATTATTTATAACCTCTGCACCGTTCTCGCTTTCTAGGCTGGAAATGTGTTTGCTGAAAACTGGCCAAAGTTTTCCCTGCTCTCAGCTTACAGAACATAGTGTATTGAATTGAATCACTGAAGACAGCTGGGGCCGCCCTTTATGGTAATGCACCCTCTACAATTACTGCTTCGACCTTCCCTGGTGAAGAAAAATGGGGATACAGTCCGTCCATTTAGCGGCCCCTTCACACACTCAGTGGCAGCCCTGTTGGGCCGCTGGACTACCTTTCGCCCTCCACTGACTTTTGTTGGGAGGAGACAGAAAATACATTAGACAAGTGACAGAAAGATGAATTAGATGTATTTGTCAACCAACAAGAGGACATAAGTGCATTAATTTTTCCAAAAAAAAAATCTACTCATAGATGGAACTGGTTGGAAACTCCAGTGCCAAATACAGATTTGATTAATTGTTTTGTGCACTGCAAAGCAGTTTTTTTCCCTTTAGGAGGTGAAGCTTTATGTTACCGGATGCAAAGGCAGAGCTCAGATTTGGCATATTTAACCTCATAGACTACTGTGTTCAGAAAGTGAAAAACTGTGGCCTCTTCCAGAAGTGTAATTCATGCTGTTTTACTGCAGTGACCTCTAAGCATCAACACTACTAAATTCTGCATCTTCTGATTTTATCTCAAGTTACACTTGACACTAATGCACTAATCCCAGATATTTAGATGTACCATCACACTAAATCATTAAATGCCATGTCCTGTTGTAGGTCAGATATGATTTTCAAAATTTGTTAGAAGTTAAATGCCAGAGTAATGAGCAAGATGTGTTTTCATAGAATCATTAATTTGTTTAAATCTGTAAGTTTATACACTCTGTAATGCCTAAACTGTTTTTTCTAAAAAGTTTAGAAAAAACCAGATGAAAATGTCATGGCTTTCTAAGTCTATGAAAGGTTATTTTCACAACAACATTTAGATAAATTAAGGCACTCCCATGCATCTATTTTAAAGCCAAAACCTCCAGCACACTACTTCCTTCTGTAACACCAGGGAAAAATCTAAAAAAAATAGCTAAGTTAGACGCTAAAATCTCACTCAGAAGGAAGAAATCATTGCTTCAATATCAAAATTACCGGGCCATCAAAAAGCCTGAATTTCAGTTTAAAAATTAACTAAAGGACAAAAACATTAAGAAAATTGTCACTTCACTAGTCAATCAATACGCTAAATCAAGTTTAGATTAACTCAATCAATAACTTCCCTAATCTCTAATTGATACATTTGGAGGAGAAACCAGTGAAACTTGTAGGCCTGAGAGCGTTATACCAGCTGTGAAGTAAGTAGCATCATTTTGTGTGGGTGTTTTGCTGCAGGAGGGACTGGTGCACCTCACGAAATGGCTGTGTGATGAAAGAATATCATACAGAAATGTAAAGAAAAATATAAAGAAAAAACTGGAAGGGATTTGGTTAATGGTCCTAAACACAACCTCATAGTAGCTACAAAATCAAATATCTTTGGTAGAGTTGTGAAAAATCTGACTCAGTTCTGTCAGGACAAATGAACCAAAGTTACTTGCAAGCTGTTGTGATATGTCAATTCAACCTGAGTGTATGTTAAAAAGTTCTAAAACCTAAGGAATTCTCTGTTAAAAAAAAGTTGGTAATTCTGATTGAACAACAGAACAAGTTTTTTCACACAGTGGGGAATAAAATGTTCTCTCCAGCTCATATTTGATCTAGATATGTTTTTTTCGACTATGCCCAGAGACAGCATTATCAGAATAAAATGGAAAAAGCCAAGGACAGATAAATGTAACACAGAAATAACACACTGATAAATATATCACTGAACACAAGGGCAGAACAAGGGCAGGAAGGATAAGATGCTTATTTGTCTGTTTATGCACTTTGTATTTTTGATAATCTACACTGGCTTCTGAGATAATTATGTTCAAAGATTCAAAAAATTAAGAAGGGCCCTTCACATTGGGAGGAAAACTCAGGTATGAGGCAGGATTACATGGAGTTGTCGTGGAAGCTTGGAGATTAAAGATAAAAAATTAAAAAAAAATAAAAAAACAGAAGATGGCTTCAGGTTTACTCCAACACCAGTACAGCTGTGCCTCTTCCTCCCTGTTAGTTTCACAACATTTATGCATTGCAACATTACCAAAACTACTTGCATGTTGGCCTCAACTGGAAGCAAAGAAGAATCCCATTATGCTGCACACAATTTGTCTCAGAAGTTGGAACTTAGATTTGGGAATCTTGTTGCGCCGAGTTCAGCTTGCACAAGATACAAATTAGAAAACCAGCGGTTGATGTCCCAGCCGGGATTGGGACATTAAAGTCCGTCTTTTTATGCATTCAAATTGTAAAAAGGAACATGCTCATAAATAAATACATAAATGCATAAAGTACAGTAGTAGGTCTAAGTGATACAAACACACTGCAAATAAACTGATAATTTCTGCGACCTTGACTATGATAAGTGTAGCCATAATGAATTCAAGGTCAGTTGGGAACCTCTGACTTTCCAAGTTGTAATTCCAGTATCAGTGGGTGTTTTGTTTATTCAGACTTGGAATTTAAAATTTCCAACTTCGGATTCAAATTCAAGACAGAAATGCAGGAAGGTTGAATTTATGAAAAGCACAAATCTGCACCTTCAGCAACTTTTTTAAACATGTTTTATATTTGTTTTTTAACCAAGTAGTTAAATACATTTATGACAGAATGTTTATTCTAAATTCAACATTTGCATTAAGAATATTGAATCTGGCCCCACATAGACAAATAAAAACAACCCCAGAAAGTATTTACTGGTTCATCCTCTGACTGCCAACTCTGGAAATGATGAAAGGAAGTTTTAGGAATAGAGAAATTATTTTTGGCTCCCAGGCTGTAGGATGGAAGAGACACTGAAATTTTAAAATGAATCAGAATCTATAAAGTCTTGAGTCCAGTCCACGGTGTTCCTCCTGAAATACTTTACCAGAAATTAATCATGGAGTATTTAAGATTGATGTGAACTGCACTTCCTTCACTTTGTTACATACGTATGCTTTTATTTTTTCCTTTACCTTCTCACCGTATTTTCTTCCTTAAAATGTTAATATAAAGTGTCTTTTCAACACTTGTGGATTCTTTGACCTTCACAGAATGAATTGTGTGTCTCAAGCTGACAAAACATTTTGTTATTAAATATAATTTAATTAATTTCTGAACTTCAAATGTTTCACACCTAATTTTTTCCACAATGCATGCTGAGCACACCACAAACACTTCAATTAATTTAAGGAAACCTCAGGCTGAAAATAAAATGCAGAAAAGCACTAAAATGATAACTTCAGGGTGTCACACTGGTAATGCTGAACTTTGTCAACAATCAACCAAAATGCTGAAGGAAAACAAATGGCAGCTACATGATGCAAATTTCTGTAAAGTATGTATTTAGTAAGTGAAACAGGAATGTCTTGCTAGAATGATGATGTTTGTGTCTGTTTTAAGGTCAAACAGCTCTGAAGTCCAAGCCTCATGATACCACACAAAACTCTGGTATGAAGCAGATTTTGGTCTGCATGATGGAAAAAAATAATGAAAACTTGAAAAGAAAAATACCACAGAGGATGTGGGGACTTGAATGCATTACCCTTTTGATTCTGTCGACATATTAAGAGATTATATCATTTTGTCGAATTGACTGATTTAGTTGGATAACAGCTTGTGCTCATGGAGCTTTTTGGTAAAAATAATCCCAGACATCTGCTTGGCTTCCCAATAACAGCATTTTAAAATGATCTTTACCAGGATCTATTGATGAAACTTTCCATATTTGACCTGCAGTGGTTGTATCAGCTGCATCCCCAGAAGCCGCAGCATTTTCTGTGGTTAATTTCTACCAGTAAATCCACATTTATCTGTGCATGGCTTGAAAAACTATATTATAGTTCATGCACCTTATTTTTAACAAGGTATCATTAATAAAATAGCAATTTTCTATTTTCCTGCGATTCTTTCTGGTTTCAGTTTCTGTTTTGCAGCATTTGAGTTTAGCTAACCAGCCCATCATTTTCTGCACTCGTTTACAGATTTTCACCTCTTCAAACAACTTTTGATCAAATTAATCTATTCTTCTGAATATCTGCAACAAGACATTATAAAACACAAATTATTTAGGAGAAATGCTGTAAAGTATCCATTTTTGTGAACAATCCCTTTTCAGTTTCAACAGATTCAGTTACAGAGAATCAACTGCATTAATGCCATTATATACGTCAATTTTCTGTTCAGCTTCTAGTAAAAATATTTGGCTTTGTGGAAAATAATGTCCACCAGAAACACTGATAATGATTTTATGATTTTTTTCTGATTTTATGTTTTGGTTTTGAAAAAGAAAAAACTGTAGACATTACTTATTCTATGAACACATGAATCATAAACATTTGGTCTGGGCAGCCCTACTTTGAGGTGTACAAAAACTTTAATAGATATTTAACTCATAACTACCTCACACAAACTTAGAACAGAAAAGAAAGTTTTGTAGTAGATGTTTTTTGCCTGGGGTGACCTCAACTAGATAACAGCCACACGTCTTGTAAAAATGGAGTCATGCATCAATGAACAGGAAAGAAAGCAGGTGGAAACTCACCTTTTACCCGCAAGCTCACCGGGATCCCATCCTGATGGAGTAAGAACAAAACAAATTATGTTATAATAAGCACAATAAAATACACCACATTCAAAATCCTGATATATGGAAGAATATGTCTGAGTACAATTTCTTTGTACACAAAGGAATGCACATATTCAACCACTGACCTGTTATGGCAAAGTTTGTTCAGCAAGTAACATAGCATATAATTGAGTTGTTATTTCTTTACACTGTTGACACTAAAGCCCAAGGATTTCAGCTTAATGGAAAAGTCTACTGCATTTTCTGATTCAAAGCTGCTGTAAGAACACTTTTAGTTATAAAGGTTCTGTTCAGATCCAATTGTATGAAGAAAAATAAGTTTATAGCCATTATTACCTTCCAATTTCTTTTGCAGCATTCAAGTTATTTAGCAATTTTTTCTTGACGCTTTTATTCTCAATTGTTTGTAACAACAAATATTTGGTTTGCACTGCTCCATCTTGACAGCTTAAGCAGCAGCCTTGTTTTTTTGATTGTTTTATTGAATTTCCACATGCAGTCTTTGCTGTAGCTCCTCCACAAATGGATGGCATACAGTGCAATAGATTATAATCTTTACTGAAGTAGTGTATACATATCAAGTTTATCTCTTAGCACATTAATTTGTGGCCCCATAAAGCATCATCATCTATAAATGTTCATATCAGACAGGTAGTCAAATATACAATGATCCAAGTATTAGTAAAAAATATTAGGAAATTCTGGTCTTTCCCACTTCTGACAATCAAAACATTGTCAAACTCTCAACCATGTTGAGACCAGACCCTCCATACTGCTCACTATATGAGCAGAGCATCACTGAATCATCTGCATACAACAGTCACCTTCATAGTCTCCAACTGCACATCCTGTTCCATAATTATTATTCAGTAACTTTGACACGTCATTCAAACAGACAAAGGAGACAAAATCTTCCTAATTAGAAACACTGAAGGAAAAGACACCCATTTTATATGCACTGACTGAGCATACTACAAAGATAAGATTTTTACTAAAAATGTAAATAAATATTTGTCTGTATATAGCTTATATAATATGATTTATATAATCAAATACTTTAGAGGCATACAAAAAAGAACAAAAAAATTGTGGAATTACCTCTGTCATACAAAAGTCTGAACAACATTTAGATTTAAATTTGTTTTCAGGAGCAAAGACAAAACCTTTTATATTGTTTAAAATAGTCCTCTCTTTCCTTCAATAAAATACTGTCTATGGCACATGTGTCAAACTCAAGGCCCGCGGGCCACATGTGGCCCGCAATGTCATTTTATGTGGCCCGCCCCAGCATTACAAGCAAGACTGTGAATGAAGATGTGTGTGAGTTGGTGTCAGGGCGGCAGGTCGCGCTAGACGTTTTTTTATCATCCGTTATCTTGACCGACAACATAAGAAAAAAAAAAAGAAAAAAAAAATCGGTCATGTACTATTTTTATCCGTGAAATTACAATCATTTTAACATCGGCTATTTAGTCGCATTTTATGTGGTTTAGTTAATATTCACCGTGAATCCAGATCCCATCACAGATGAAGCTGATAAATATATCTACATTTTCTCGTAGTGACAAAAACCACCCCAATAACTTTTAATCAATTAAATTAAGTGACTTCACTTAAATTAGCATCACTTCACCCGCTGGGGTCTGAACAACTTCCTCCTGGTTCCCATCTGCAGAAAAATCTGCGCTAATTCATCAGTCAGTTGGATCTGTCTGATCCAAACAGATCAACTGAACTCAGTGTTTTACCTTGCGCGTTCCGGTGTGCACTTTTACCAGGAGTTTTTTTTTGTTTTTTGCGTGGTTACGTCTTCAGCTGCTCCAGAACGCCGCTCTCCTGGGTA